>NC_052508.1:4562719-4822314 GCF_014356525.2 Nilaparvata lugens
ATTGATTTAACTCTATTTTTGACCGGCTTCAATGATGATGAGTTTCAGCTGTAGATTGAAATTACAAGATACGACGACAATATAAAAGCAGAACGAATCCTACTCGATTGTGCTTCCGATTTCCTGTGTTCTAATGCAAAGTAGCAATAGTTTCGCAGTTTCAAGAGGACATATTTACTATCAAGAGAGAAATGTGCATTACATATTTGTATTTCTATTTTAGTGGGAATTATGTTGTATAATCAAGAGATAGAGACTAAGAGAAATAATAATTATAAATTATTCAAAACATTACATAAAATACACTACTGGAAGTGAGAGCGATTATTGAGATGAGATTTTCAAGTTTTATTTATTCATTCATTTATTTACATTCTGATGTTGCTTTGAAATTAATAAGATATGGAGACTACGAAAGTAGCCTGAAGAGCTGTAGAGCAGCGTACTGTAAGTCTTTCAGTGCTTTGGTACTCCTCTAAAATTATTACTATAATTACTGAGGAATGATGGAAGATTGAAACTATGTGGATTCCTCCAAACCGCGGCACGTGGTAAAAGCCCACTTAATTTCAATTTCACTCAGCCTACCCAAAAATAAATTTCAAGAGCATTTCTGTAAAAGTAGCCCGAAATTTTGTAATCGCTTCTGTGAGGGAAATCTTTGGCGTTCATTGACGTACGAGTCCGTCTAAAATCGGCCGCAAGACCGAAAAATCGGCAAACTAAACAGTCGATCAAATAGCAAACGATCAAATACAGTTCTGGCTTTTGATTTTCGCTCTATCGAGATTAGCTGCATTTCCGTTGCGCAAAGGAAATTAAACGGCCCACTTGAGATGCGATCGATAAAAAATTCTCGAAAAAGTTTGGTTCTCGCGTGTGTGTGTGTGTTTGTGAGTGCGCGTGCCTCATAGTATTCAATCAAATGTCTCAATCGGAGCTGAATGAGATCGTCTCAATGACAGAAATAGGACCCGCTTAGGAAACTGTTATCTCCCAATCTGACGGTATCCGCTATCCTTTTAAAATTTTCGTTGAATAATCGGTTCCTAAATATTCTTATCAGAAGCCATTACTCTTATTGGTTCGTTAAACGTTGGTTAATCGGCCCCTGAAGGATCTGATCAGAAAATTTCACTTGTATTGATTTGTTAACAGTTGGATAATCGGTTCCTGAAGATTCTCATCAGAAAAGATACCGTTTAATGGTGGGTTGAGCGTTGGTTAATCAACTCCTGAAGATATTAATTAGAATATACTACGTTTATTTCTCTTATGGTTCGATTAAACTTCATTAAGTTCACTAATTTTCGCTAATTGCCATTTATGGGAGCTTTCAGATTTATAGCCAGAATTACTGGCTTGATTGAAGCTGCTTGAAATTGAAAAACGATTAAATCAATGAAAACCAGTACTTCCTAGATTACATCTCAATACAGCACTCAATACCTAAGAACTGGAATAATAAAGACTTCAAGAACGTTATCAAGAGTACAACTTGGATTTGCCCTGTAAATAAAAATAACAAGAATATTGTAAGAGAACTAAAATTTGAAAAACTCCAATGTTGTCCAATTATTGTAGTTTTCAAGAATGTTTATCAGTCTTGGAAAAAAATATAAAAAAGGTCATTGAACCTTTACTTTCCTGTAGAAAAACATTTTCTTTAAAAGTTTAAGCCAAAACATTGCAATTCATCCCAGAAAAAAGTTCTTCCAAAGTCTCTTATTTTTGAATTACAGCTTTTGAAATCTTAATCTTCCAAAACGAGATATTTATTCCAGTATTCTATAAGTATGGCCATAATTTTGTATTTTTGGCAAATTTCCCGTTAACTTGGATCAGAAGGAACTGGATGGTGAAGAAGACAAATAAAAAGAAGAAAATGGAAAAGAAGAAGATGAAAGTTGACGAGGAAGGAAAGGAGAACATCGATTGTCTTCCATTATCTTTGAACCCAGTTTCGCATTTGAACAACATCTGTTGATTATTTGCTTAACCGCTATTTATGGATACTGAAGCCCTTTGCAGCGAATCAAACAGCAGAAGAAGAGGGTGTGCAAGAGAGGTAGGGTAGATAAATAGAATAAAAGATGAGATAGAGATCATTCACTTTACACTCAAGAAGCTAACATGAAGAATTGCCGCCCGATAGTAGCAGAAATCTTAGAGGTTCAACATGCATTGAATCATTCATTCATAGGATGACCATTCAACTTTGATTAATTCATTCAATACAGCATCGAATCATGAATAGAAAATATTTTTATTCAATTGAACATCAAAAATAACCTACTTAAAATCGATATTAAAAGTTTTTAATAATTCAACACCAATTGATTAACAAATATTTTACAATTTGTTCTAATTCTACCATTCAATTCACTCGTACTGCAGCATAGTATTTTCAATAAATAATAAGTCAAAACTATCGAATTGGAATTGAAAATATGGATTGGTTGTAGATGACCCTTGAATGAAAAGAAGATCTTTCACTATTCTCTAAAGAGAAGTTTAGAAAACATTATCTACATTGTTTTCAGATTTCGTTGCTCATAAACAACCCTTTCAACCATCATCTAAAATATTGTTCAATGCTTTGTTCCTTCATCAATCTGCCTCCTACATTATTATTTGTAATGCATGAACTAACATAGGTCGGAAATATGGAACAGTTACTCATACATTTTAACTGTCTATCACCTACGCACAAAACATAATGAAGGGTACGAAAGTCTACCACTAGACTAAAGTATAATCTAATTCAAAGAACTTGACCCAGTTTCAACCAGACTTGAGTAGGCCTATTTATACTAATAGAATCATCTATCAATATGGTTCTCTCTGTTGCTTCTAATTAACAAACAAACTAATGGGGAGCAGACATCCAGTGTCAAAACGTTAAAACAATCTTATTAGGCATTCTACTGTTTACAGTATACAATTTTAAACATCCGAATACAAGACTGGATATATATAATTACATAAGGATTGTTTGAGCAAGCTCTTAGGAATTCAGCGCAGTTTGATTTCATTCTAGGCCTGGGTGTTACATCGTTGTTTCCTTCGTTAGTTGAGATGGATCAGTACACAAACTTCATAGAAGATTGAATACGAAAATAAACTTTTCCTACAGATACCCTGAAAAGTGACCATTTGTGCACTGATTGCAGGCTGCAAAGAATCACTTTTCCGCACTAGTGCGCAAAGTGAGTACTTTGCGTACTCCAGATTTGCAGCATGACAACGCAAAATAGTTAGTAGGTTATATGGAGCACCAGTGCAGCAAAATCAAAATTAAGTTGGTAACAGTGACTGCTGTGGCTGCTATAGTGAGCAGAGGTGCAACGAAGCACAACGCGCTAATTATTAAGTAGATATTATAACCAAGGACAACGACAGCACAGTGCCACCACAGCACACACCACACAGCTGCCCCCCGCCATTCAAACACTACTACATTATTCAGGCAATTTTACCCATAATTACCCACTTTTCATATTCAATGGTAACTGTAGGAAAAAATTTAATGTGAAATACGTGCGCAAAGTTCGTTTGCTGCACTCAAGAAACCATTCCGCCCTCGCCTACGGCTCGGGCGTGAACGTTTCTTTCGATGCAGCAAACTGTCACTTTGCGCACTAGTTGCACAAATAACTATTTCCTGCTTCTTTCATCAAGGAAAAGTGACTCTCATTCGGCAAGAGAAACTAAGGAAAACATGCTGAGAGATGAAATAGCTTTTGAGTGGAAATGTTCTATTTATTTCAATTTTTAAATCTTCATACAGCTCTCGAAAGTTGTGGAGATGATGTTGTGATCTGTTTTCGATGATTTATGTTTTTCAGTAGTTTCATAATATTTTACTCAAGTAGCTTCTCCTACTGTGACTGAGTAGACTCTCAAGCCGTTATTATAGAGTAAATTATCATAAATGGAAAGTGACATTTCTGGTTGGAACCAATAGGAAGACATAATAGAACTTTACATGTAGCTACAACATCCACTCAATTTTGATACGATAAAAGAGGATTGTAAAGGTCATGAATACATAGAAACCATTCTCATCATAAGGGATGTTCTTTTTCCTCGGACATGAGATTAACATTTTGAAAACTTCTATTCTTTTATTGATTCAATTATACACAATTATTTTTCAAAATAATTTGGTGGAGGATCAACAGGCACAAACCAAAACTGTCCCCTCCAAGAATAAAAAAATGACTATTCATTAAAATAGTCCAGAAAGTAGGTTAGTATGTTTTCTCCACTTTATACAATTTTGTCTAATTGACATGACATAAAGCATTTTTAAAAACATTTTAAAACACCGATTATTCCAAATCATTAAAAAAATCAATAGAAACGATTTCATTTGAAAATTAATAAACAAAATCATATATGTAGAGCGCAGCTTTTCAAGGTAGAATAGAAGAACAAGAAGACTTATGGATGAATTCTTCTAAAAAAAGTTATAATTTCGATAAAACGACTATAGTGAGGTCCACGTTATAATGACAGTATTTGATCAACTTTAGTTTTGCTATCCTTGTCTATCATTTGACAAAGCCGGTGGTAATATCCTTTTCTAGGTCCACAACGATGACAATTATGTTTTTGACAGTGTAGAAATATAATTAATCAATGCAGAAAATCGGCATCGCTATTCTATTTTCATCCACTGCCATAAGGTGGACCACACTATAGATATTTTTTCAGCTTACTACAATATCACCTCCACAACTACTCAGAAAATTTACAATTAATGAATTTTAGGTTCTTGAGATTGCATTCTAGTTTCAGATTCTAGCAGATGGAGAAGTACTATTTTTTCTAACTTTATTACTTACTGATAACAATCAAGCATACAGGTGGATGAGAAGTTCCCAAAACAACAACAACACTTAAAGAAAAACTGCCATTGTCACAAAATGTTTGGCACATGACTTTTCCGGTAAAGTCAGCACTGACTCGTTCCTCACAAGAGGTCTCCGATCCAACTGAGATGGAAAATGTAGCCACAGTCTGCGCCAGGGCCGCCATGGCCAGGATACATCACTTCCTTCCGATCAATCGGCCACCAGCTGAATGAAAAGTGGTAGAAAACAAAGAGAGAAGATGAAACTATGAGACAAGTGAAGTGGTAAAAGACAGAGAGGGAAGATGAAACTATGAAACATGTAAAGTGGTAGAAGACAGAGATGGAAGATGTTTGAGACATGTAAAGTGTAGAAGACGGAGAAGCAAGATGAAAGAATGAGACAGAGTGTTTGAAACGGTAGGGTGTGACGTCATTATGGTTCATGAGCCATACAAATATATGAAAACATATAGTGTACATACAAAATATCTACAAGTATACAGATAGAATATATAAGCACGTGCCTATGCTTGCATCACGTAGCCGCCAATGCACAGTAGTCAATGTTAGTGATCCGTGCTTCAGCATGGAAGATCATAGCTCATATCCCAAACTTGAAGTACAGCAGTGTGAAAAACTATACAATTTTGTCATGTTCAATGTACAGATTCATGTTCAAGTAGAATAGAATCTGACAACATAATGTATATTATTTATATTTTTTCATTCGTATATTATGGAATGCGGAGAATGAGAAGAAATATGATAGAAGTCGGGAGAAAGGACAGAAATGAAAGGGAGAAATGGTAAACTGAAAGAGAAAAGTAAGGAAAGGTAGGAAGAGAAGAAAATAAAAAAAGGATACGAAGAGGAGAAGGAGGAGGAGGAGGAGAGGAGGAGGAGGAGTAGGAAGAGAAAAAAGAGGAGGAGGAGGTCGAGGATGAGGAGGAGGAGGAGGAGAAGGAAGAGAAGAAGGAGGAGGAGATCGAGGAGGAGGAGATAGTGGAGGTAGAGATGAGAAAGATTAGGAATACGAGCAAAACGAACAAAGATTAGTATGAGGAATAAAATATTGGGAAGAGAAAATAAACATTAAAAGTTTGAAAAGAAGAAAAAGGATTAGTGTAAAGAGAAACCGGAGAAAACAGGGAGAAGGAAAGCAAAGAAATTAGAGCTTGTGGAAACCGAATTTTGAGGAAGATCCCAATTTAAATCCTTGAAATTATTCCAAGCAAGAAATTTTCTAGAAGTGCATTCGATGGAATGTCTGTGTTTAAAAATTGACAACTGGAATCGCGAATGCATTTTTATACGCAGAAATATCGTTTTCGCATTCTTATAGGCGTTAAGAAAGGAAGTATGATTATGTGCAATGAATAACACAGGTATGATTCAGGAGTATCTCATGTATTAATGAATGGGAATAGAATAGTCATTTCTTCGAATGGAATATTACTGTTCAACTGAAATTTCCAATTGATATCACCAGTTTTCTATTCTATCGACAAGAGAAATAAAGCAAAAGAAATCTAACGCCAATACTTGAATGAGCTTGGCACGTTAATCATTGATACTTTCTTACGAAATCAATCTTTGTTTTACAAAACAATAAAAATTTACAGAATTTCTTATTTTTAAGCAAAGAAAGTACGGTGATTGAAAATTTTGTGTGGTTGCTGATGAGAATCTTTTCATCAAATTCCAATAAATGTTTTTGAATAGAAATTGCTTTGAATCATTATATGAAAATGTTATTTTGCACAATTTGGCAAAGCGGATATTTTGTCCGAGACTCAACTTGTTTTATTCAGAGTACACGATTCATCTCTTTTAATGGAGTTGGAATTAATGTGTTTGAATGGAAACAAGAATGAAAGAACTCTCAAACGAGGAATTTCGTGGAATTTGTAGAAACAAGCATTAAGATGGATGAAAGGCATGATAAAAATGTAACAGGAGCTATTTCCAACTGATACAGATGGGATCTGTAATTTTTTGTGCTAGGTGCTTGTTTGTATCAGTGTTAACTTGGTGGACGGAAAAATACTGAGAAGAAAGTTGAAGCGGAGTTGAGCATTAATACTGAAACAAGGACAAGTTTACAAATATTTTATCAGCTTCCTAATTCGTAGTTACAGCTGGAGTTAGAGTGGAATGTCTCGGAGACATCATCCAGCGTCTTCTCTTCTCTTGATCAACTATTTACTAACCAACCTTTAACGATATAATTCATTATTTAAAACGTCATTATTCCTTTTTGCAACCCGAAGATTGACATTCCAGAACCATTTCTATTCGATAGCAAAACAAAATTCAGAACTTTATTTATTTAGTTACCCATATAATTCAAATGACAATTTTTTTTCCAATGAAACATCAATTTCCATCCATATATTCGAAGATAGCATATCCTGTATAAGACCATATATGCAACAAGACCAAATCATTGAAATCCATTCAGCCTTTTCCACATTGAACTTAGTCCGAGTTGTAAGTTTCTCTTATAAGCTGATATTAGAGTTTAATACTATTCCGAAGTTTCGACAGATATTTTAAGTTTAGTTATGCTTTATTGATGTACATGAAAACTAAAAATTGTAGAAAGATTGCTAAGGTCCGCATGAAGATGCTCGGTTTGAACAGAGAAACGACAGTTGCTCTTTTAAACCCCGTATGAAACATATTATGATAAATGCAACCATATCTACATGTGAACATGATTTAGCTATGTAGATGGTGCATATGCCCCTCTCTGATATAAAGATAGTTGGATACGTTGTCATTATGATTTATTTTCACAGGAATGATTTAACTTATGAGTTTTCAATTTTTGATAAACTAATGAAATTCTTCCTGTTTTCTTTTAAGACACAATTTTATGGTTTATATAGATGAATATTGTTCAATTTGCTAAGAATCACAGCCCACTTGGCAGCCAGACAAAACCTGGCAAATGTGGGAATCATACGTCACAACAATAAGGTACCACACCTCAAGACACCAGTGGACTGCAACAAAATTGCCCACAATCAAACACTACATGCTACCGGAGATAGGCGGAAGAATATTAGGCAAAACAGCGTGGGTATCGATGCAGCTGGTATCCTAAACAATCAATTACGATTTGGGTGAGATATTTTGTACAATAAATAATTTGCCGGCGATATATAATTCACCTGAGGAACTGCTTCTTGTCGACTGTTGAGTGTGCGTGTGTGTGTGGGAGAGGCCTACGCACCCACACAACAGCCCACACTAACACATTTGCAGCTGCACTTAGACTTGTACGATTATAGGTGTCGGGCTCAAACATTCACTTTGAACAGTGAGCATTGGTTGAATAGGAAGCATCAATGTTATTTAGGAGGAATGATTACAGTTTGAAGCCCACAATAGCTTGTGTTATTCTGTCAGGACTGTAATCAGTTGTAACTTGGTTAGCAAAGGAAAGTAAATTCGATAACTAGGTTTCAAGAGGTGGATAGTGTATAGGAAAAACATTAGCTTATAAAGAAGTAGGGAAACTTGATTATTCTGTGGAGAAAAGCAGATTCAAGATAACTGAAAGAGGAACCATTAATAATCTTCAAACTAGAATACAACTCAAGAGCTGATCAAAATAAGAAAAGCAGTGCTAAAACCTATAGCATGAAATGTGATAATGTAGTTTCAATACCGTATTCAATATTGAAGTGACCACTTATGTATTGAAAAATTAAGAAACTAGTTTCGGTTGGGACACCATGATCAATCTCTAGTGATCACGTTCAAATTTTTATCATTACTCAATGAAAAATGAATAGCTTGAGTGCTTGTTTATTTGAATTCAAATTTTGAGATCAACAAGACCTCTTGTTCATGATGGATGGAAACATACTAGATGTTGTTTACCACATCAAATGGTGGATGACTATATTTCTGAAATACCACATCAGTTACAATACAACTATAACGATTTATTAGATTTCTCGATGTCTTACGATGATAATGTTTTTTTTTACATAAACAAACTTTATTGAATCTTCTAAGTAGATTACACTCTTCTCAGAATAAAGGAATTTACTAATTATTGTAAATAATAGAAATCTTAAATTTATTGAGACCGTGACTAATCTTTTAATAGTGATAACAAAGCTAATAGGCCAGATTTCATTTTTAATAGCACACAAATTCCCTTGTATTTTAATTAATTCCTAAAGGAATACTACCATCCATGATCAAAGAATATGCACAAAGAGACGTCTCCTCTAATAAGACACAGTCTAGACGTTGCTCTGCCAAGTTTATGAGGGGAATAGTGATTATTTCAGTTGAGTTCGATACAATGTAGCCTGTGGCCGACTGGCTGGCGAAATTATGATGCATCTATTTATTGCAATGTGCGGCGGCACCAAGATGCATGGCCAGGAGGAAGAGGTTGGTGTCCAAGGTAAATCTAGGGGCGATATAAATAGCAGGATTATTCAACGAACAGGTAGGTAGGGGAAGCTAATTTGTGTCACTGCCAGATGAAGATAAATTTATCAAGATGGTCTCTCAGCTTCCGGAGTCTGCCTGTGTACATTCTATATACACACATCTTTTCCTAGAGTAAAATTCACTTTCAACTGTCAGCATTCCTTGTAAATAACATCAATGCTTTCCATTCAACCAGTTCTGACACTTTAAAGTGAATCTCACTGGATATATATATAGGTATTCACACCGTGCATTTTGGCTTTGTCTCGGAGTGTGTAGAGTAGTAGTTCGGTCTCATCGATGATTAAGGTTGGATGCTAGACACATTGACAAAGGTTAGTCACTCCGCCACAGAGATGTTTATAATTAACTGCTGGTCGCATGCACAATGATCTAAATTCATTTGATGCATGGCCAGAATACTTCCGTGACACTGCTGCTCAAACACTACTTGGTTCAGTCTCGTAACTTTTGTAGGTGCTAAGATGGAATTGGGTCATCGGAAATTTCTGTCCAGGTTAGTTCAGGAAGAACAATGGACCTGTTTATCAAAGTTTTCGTTAATCAATTGACAATTTGTGAGTCCTAAGTTGATAGATGAACACTTGAAAAATGTTTATAGTGCTCTCACAATAATATTTCAGACAAATATCGTTTTGAAAACTCATGTTCATTCAACACAAAAAAAGTTACTGAGTGGGTGACGACTTGCCCAACGCAGCGACAAAAATGCAGGAAAATGTCAACTGTCTCAAAATAACGTATTTCAGTCAAAGCGTTCAAAAATAGATTGGAAAACAAAAATGATTCACAGTATTATTAAGGGAAATTGCCCGACATTGTCTGTTTATAAATAGATGGGAAAATTCAGAGCCAGAAAACAGGGCATACCAGTTTTCGTGGATGTGAAGTGGTTTCAAGTGGGAGTAGATACTGTGTATTCAAGATTCAGTGGATGTGAAAATACAACTCATAGTAGAAAGATGACGAAAACGTAAACTACGCACCAACCTCAAGACTTAATTAGAAATTATATTATATCATTCGACATTTCAACAATTAGTGTTATTGGATATCAGCCTGATTTCAGATTAACTGATTGGGGTTTCTTAATTCGTAAGACTCGGTTGCACAAAAGCCTATTAAATTTTAACCTAGATAAAATGCCAAGAGAACCAATCAGAAAAGCCTTCTCTGATTGGTTGTCGTGGTATTAAATCATCAATAAAATTTGAGTGGATTTTGTGCAACCTAGTTTAAGTGTATTGAAAAATTCAACTACAAGTGGATATTCATTCTTATACTACCTGATTGTTGATGGCTTTTTACGTTTCTATTTCACCTGTTTCCACGCTATTCATCTGTTTCTATCTTTTATAGTTTGCTTTATCCACTTTTTCGGCTGCATATTTTCCTTTTTTCACTCAATGCCTCCATATTTTTCTTCAGTTTTTTATAGACAACCATCTCTCGGTCAGAATCCGTTGACATTCTAAAGAGGGCTTCTTCATTTCATTTTCCCAACATTTATTTTGAAAAATAAATTCCATAATTTATTGTGATTCAAGGTTCTCTTTCTTGTTTGTATACATCACACGACCGCTGATTCTATGCTTTATTTATCAGAAATCCGTTCACTAATAGGGATTTCACTTTTTATAACCTTATCACTATCTCTCTTTCCACTTTTTATAACCCCATCTCTATCACTCTTCCTACTCCTCATATCTCTGTCCCTCTACCATGAAGGATTCCTCTTTTTCATATCCCCTTCTTTCAAACCCCCTAACAATCTTCCTATTCCTCATATCTCGATTTAAACATCTATCTACGCTCCACCCCTCCCACCACCATTAAAAACTGTGAAGATCGTGCGTCTTTTGAGGGCTTATTTGAATTGGGAGCCAACATTTGGCAAGCTTTTTCACAACTCTCAACTCATCCGCCCAAATTAATTTCTACCGTTTCATGCGTCTCTCAAGGCTTCGTCTCGTCTACAGACCCAGCCACAGTCTCGTCTGTTGCAATCGTCACTAGACACACCGAAAAATGTCACAGACAAAAACAAGAGCACCAACTTTCTTCCACTTTTGTAGCATACATCATTATAAAATTCCAACTCTTTCTTGAGATTGGATTGAGTTGTCTGTTGCACTTTTGGTATTATTGATGGTGCACTTCAAGTCTACACAGAAAAACTATTGTCTGATTCCCTTCCAAGTTCGTATATGAAGATTAGTTTTGTAGACAATTTTTGTGAATTCTCAATAACAAAACCATACTATTTAAAATATGGATCAACTTAGCAAAACACAATGCTATCCTAGTTTGTTACTGTATTGTTTTTTGAAATAAAACAGAAATAAATCAGTTGTCATTTGAGATAAATGAGGATATTATGTGAAGAATTTGATTTTCGAAAGAAAAGTAATGAGAAGAATTCATGTCCCCATATGCGAAAATGTAGACACACCTAGATATGAGGTACTACTTCACTGCACAGCAATATTTTAGTAATTCTTCGACATTAAGTTCAATAATCACTTTTCATTAGACAAATGCACCAAATCTAGAGCTGTCGAGGAGGAAGTGCAGCACAAATACTGCGTGAGAGAGTGAATTGTTGTTTGGAATGGCACACATACTTGTTTGTGTGGCGAGCGAGAAGTGCAAATACACAATCAAAAGCTTAGAGCTGAGGAATCCTACACAGAAGAAGACGGAAAATGAGCTATACGGGACATTGGAGGGAGAGAGAAAGATAAACGAGAAAGAAAAATAAGTAATCGAAAAAGGAAAATAATCGAACAAGAAGAGTATAAAGAAAAGAAAGAGAAGAAAATAGAGAGGAATGCAAATAGGGGTTGTCGTCCTACTAGAGACTAGACTCACTAGACACACACAGTCAGCAGTCTCTTCTTAATGGGTCAAATATTGGGATGGATTCAAGGAAAACACGGACAGTTGCTTTGCTCAACATTAAAGCTAATGTTCCCTCTCACCCCCTTGCCATCCCCCCACAACCCGTGACCTGACAGCTGGCCCACCTCCTAATGGGTACCAGCCCCTCGTCTCCACTCTACCACACCACTTTTTCCATTCTTTCTTCCTTTCTACTTTGACAAATATCTCGGGCACTGCCACCTAGATCCCAAATACCGATAAGGTGTCTGAAAAATAGAAGATTAGGGAGGAAAAGAATAAAGAGAAGAAGAATTAGAAGAGAAGATAAAGAAGAAGAAGAAGAAGAAGAAGAAGAAGAAGAAGAAGAAGAGAAGAAGAAGAAGAAGAAGAAGAAGAAGAAGAAGAAGAAGAAGAAGAAGAAGAAATGAGAAAATAGTGCAAATTGGAGACATGGCGCCGCCTCAAAAAACAGCGCAGAGAGATTGTGCTCTAATCAATTAGCACCACAGACACTATCCGATTTTCAATCTCTCTACCACCGAGCAAAACATAAATTCAAAGATAATTTGTCCACAAATAAATCTACTTTTCTGAATTAACTTATGAAGGCGATATTGGTTTTGAAGTCATTGTACGCTTCAAAAGTGAAAACAATTAAGAGCGGACCTTGGCACTAGCAACTAAATTTACCTAAATGTAAATCTAGGTGTTAGTGACCTTGGTCCCCCTTGCAGAATAAATAATATTTGTTTAAATGTAGTGATTGATTGAATAATGAGTTTATTGAGTTGAAGTGATGCTTCTACAATTTTTTCAACAACTCACTGTTCGTTTTAGAATCAATTCACATGTGAATATAATTGAAAATGTTATTCAATGAGAAAATATAGATTCAACTTCTTCATTACAATGCAAAAAATACAATTGCAGGTTAATGAGTGAACACATTATTTTATTAGTAGCAGTACAGATTCAAACCCTGATTCAAACCCAGTTAAATGAGAAACTCACTATTTACAAAAATTAGTCCGATATTTAGTTGGGATACCAAACATTTTCTTATTAGTTAGTCCAAATCAAAAATAGTTGAAGCTGAATTTTCTTAAAAGTTAGTATCAAAGATGTGATACCAATACAATGACCATGGAAAATCATGCATGGTTGAGATTCAAGAGCAAAAATTTCTCTTGGAGAAAAGTAATGAAAGCTAAGATGATAATCAGCTCTTCCACATAGATTATCCTCAAATCTTCATTAATAATATTATGATTTTTCCATGAATGAACTCCTCCCATATGGCATAATACATCCCGATGTAACCTTTATAATCCCACTGTCAGATCTCTACTATTTACGTTCAGTTGTAGCAATAACTCACTGCGATTCTAGAATGAAACTACAAGCAATAATTGAATGAACAGCGATTGCAACACACTCACACTGCAAGTTACTTAAATAAAACTAGGTCTACTCAGTTCCCTTCCTCATCAGTTAACTGCTGTGATAAATGTAATAAGTTGCTATTCAAAGAGCATGAAAATAAACTCAGGCGCCGGCAATGCAGTTGAGTTACGCATATCATATGCGCCAAACTAACAAGTTGACATAGGGACTAGACAAGGACACATGAAGCTTCCTCCTCTTTATTAAAGGATATCTTTTCTGTTTTTATCCTTTGTCCTTTTTCATACATCTACCCTATGGAAATTCTAGATTTTTAGGTTCTCTCACATCTATATCTATCTCCTTCCAGTTCTTAGGTACCCTACTCTTTTGCATTCCAATTTTTATTCTACTTTTCCATCCTTTCATACTTTGTCTTATACTCCATATCTTTATTTTTCATATATTTGCTACTAAATCTCCTTTGTCTTTTTTCCTCTTTTCCCATTCTGACATCCAAATTTATGATTTTTATCCATTTATTCTTTGACCTGCATCTCGTCTACATCATATGGTAATCTTTCCAATTGAATCAATCCATTGCAAATAATATACTATCCAGGGTATTGCTAAAACAGTAGGGCTTCATCCTCCAATATTATTTATGGGGCAATTTTCTATTGGAATTTTATCGTTCACTGTTTATAATTTTGTTTTTCTCTCACCTACATCTTATAATATCCCCATTTATAACGTATTCATTAATCGATGTATTCTTTTTCCACAATCACTATTGTTCCATTACTTCCCATATAGTTTTTTCTCCGTTCTTTCTTCAACATTCCGCTTTCCACATTCTCTTATCCTTTTCCAACCTCTTCTTCACTCTTCTCATTTCCTCCTCTTTCTCCAACTTGATCAATTACTCTCTTTACCTAACTTAACCCATTAACGTCCTATGTTTTATCTTCTCCATTTATCTCTTTCTTTATCATCCTTTTCTTCTACTATACTTAGTTTCTCTTCTTTCTTCCTCAGGGCCTTTCTCCACTCCCTCCTGAATATCATCATCATATTATTTCCACTCTCCTAATCTTCCCTTCCCCCTCCATACCATATTCCTTTCCCATCTCTCTTCTATACTTCTCTTTCCTCTGTTTTCCGTTAGAGCTACTCTTGAATAGAAATAAAAAATAAAAATCTAAGTACCCTTTTTTGAAATTGTTTATTTACGTCATGTTTGCCATTATCAATTACTTTTAATTTAATTACTAGATTATGGCATAATGAATTTTTATTTATCTTTTCTCCTCTCCTCCTCCCATTTCATCTTCCTAGTTTCCACTTCCCTATCTTGATGGGATTAGTCTTACCTTCTAAAAGCAACACATTATTAGATGCAAAACATCAGCTATGGGGAGATTCTTGATCAAGAATCAGCTCTCCTTATAACTTACTAACACTAACGCTTCCAAATTCAACTAGTTCTGACAGTTTGAGAATAATCTCACATTATATAGCTGCTGCAAGCACTAATTTAGATGTATTTATTAACACGCACTATGCAACCCACAGCACAAAGCTGGAGTCAAAATAAATTGGCTAGGTCGGAAATTTCCACACTTTCTTCTTCATTTCCTACTCTTTCATCACCCCACCTCTTCATTGTCTCTCTCTTCATCGAAGGTGGTGTTAGGGTATAGAATTGTGTGCATCTTCATCTGCTACTTCTTTCTCCTCTTCATCTCCTCCTACACATCCTCCTTCTTCATCACCATCCTCCTCCTCTTCTTCTTCTTCTTCTTTTCTTCTTCCTCTTCTTCATCTTTATCCTCTTCCTCTTCTTCTTCTTCTTCTTCTGCCCTCCATCCACCTTCTTCCGGTGTAGAAACATGTCCGAGTGTAAGGTATAAATAAATGTTCAAAGTGTGTGCTTGTGCTGACTGGCCTGGCCTGGTCACTATTATTATTTCTCTGTTCTCTAACAGACTAACAACATTTCGCAATAAATGTCTCAAATCCCAAACAACATCCCCGCACTGCACTTGTCTGCTGAGACTTGACAAACTCGAGTGTAGTGCGCAGTATACCTTTACTTCGGAACTAAGTTGCCTGCCATCCGGCCATATGTTCTGTATCACTCTTGTCAATGGTATCACATGCTGTACTTTTATGTATTGTTGACCATAAATTAGCTTCCATATGCCACACATGTCTAATCGCTGTCAACCTTGTTGTCAATACTAGAAATGTCAAAAAAGAATTACAACTTATTAGATACAGTATTTTGTCATTAAAGCTGTTGCGAAATCATGCTACAATGATAATTATGTTTCATTCAAAAGTAACTGATTTGGCCAGCTAGTGTAATAAATTTGTAAAATTAGTAGACTGTGTACATTTGGAGCTTTGGAAAATTAATAGAAGAATAAATCAAAAAAGTTTCAGAAAATTATTTCTAGTTATTTTCCTGATGTAATCAATTTGTAAAATTGGTGATTACTGTTTGGAAATTCATAAATGAATGAATAACACAAAATAAGTAAATCAAAATGAACAATTTCTCATTATTTAGAAAGTGTAAAAATTGAAAGTGACAATTGCTACAACAAAGAACAAATTTATTTCGGGCTGAGCAAAGGATAACAATTTTTTATACAATTCACCGTTGCTTCAGCCGGTTTGCACCAGATTCCACACCAAGACCGCTCTACGTTTGAACAATAAAATACCTGCTTATACTGTAACTACTGTACAATAAAACCTATAACCATTGCTAACTTGTATGTATCCCAGTGACAAAAACACACAGAATGTTCTAAATAAATATGAACAAAATTATATAGATCTGATTATTTCAGCAAATATAAAAACAAAAGCGTCAATTGGGCGTCGGCATCGTGGCCATCTTTTAGCAATTACTGAGAAGTTAGTCGCGTCCGAAAAATGATCGCTATGAATTAGCTCGACGCAATAATTTGCCGTCGGCCGGTCGCCAAAAAATGCTAGGCCTGTTTCGGCTCTAAATGTGGTCAGCCTGTTGATTTCAAGCCAAATACTCTTATCTGCCGAAGGCTCTACCCCCCTAGCTAACCCCCTCGCCCAAAACACACCACAATGGAACTCCCCCTCCCCCCTACCCATGAAATCAGTGCTTCTTCAGTGCACACTCTATTATCAAGGTGACACTCAAGCATTTAGAACAAATGATTTTTTTCTCGCCTTCATTACTTAGTTGTCTCCCTTTCTTTAGTGAAAGTACGCAAAACAAGGGTTGGTTCAGAAATGAAATGATTGTCTAATAACAACGAGGCCACCTCTGACTACAAAGTAAGTCGGTCATTTTTCTTGAACAAGGCTGATGGCCAAGCATGTACGCTTCTTGAATTTAAACAAATTTACCACTGTTACAGTTGCACAGTGAGGCACATTTATTTTTGACCAGCTTTGAATATCACAATAATTACTGACTACATGATATGGGAAGAAGCAATGAAAGTGAAATAATTACTGGCTATATAAATTGGGATGATGCAATAGAAAGTATTGCGACAGCGAAAAGTATTCGCATTTTATTTAATCACATTTCCTCTTTTATCGTATACCCGTTTGATATTTTTATTTACAGATGGAATTAAATAGAGAATGCATTTATTCAAATGCTAATTAATATATAATTATTATTGAACGAAAATCCTAAATAAATGCTGCAAATCACCCCGAAGACCTTTGCTACTGCAGACATTGACAACAGGGCTAACAGCTAGATGGAAATTCGATGAAAACTACTATCCAAAAATTAGTTGCCAGCCCGGGAATGGAACCCGGTACCTCCCAATTGCTAGTCAGGAATGCTTGCCCTTACACCAAACTGACAATCTCTGGATAGCAGCGCTCATTTTATACGAAGCCGTAGCGGCCAACTAGTTACAGATGGAATTAAATAGAGAATGCATTTATTCAAATGCTTTTATTTAATTTTTGGATAGTAGTTCTCATCGAATTTCCATCTAGCTGTTAGCTCTGTTGTCAATGTCTGCAGTAGCAGAGGTCTTCGGGGTGATTTGCAGCATTTATTTAGGATTTTCGTTCAATAATAATTATATATTTCTATTTCTTCAACTCTTTTTCTATTACTTTTCACCCGATTCAATCATTTCTATAAATGATTCAAAGTCCGGTTTCAGCCTCACAAACATTCTTGTTTCTTGAATCATGCTTAACTAAAATATGCTATCAATTGTTTTCCAATCAATTTGATTAATCTTCCAACTATTCACATAAACCAACAGCCTATATCCTTCAGTTCGCACTTTTCATTTTAAATTTATCAATTTTCTATCAAATTTTCAATTCTGTACAAACTTTATTCTATTCAAATTGAGATTTATGTCAAACTTAAATTTCTAAGTAATAAACTGGATACGAATCGATTGATTATTAGATCTGTGATTAATGCTTTCTCAGGTGAAATTGAAATTGGAAGAACTTTTTTTTTATCGTACACCGTTAGATATTTTCATTTCACTTTTTTCATTTTCTACCGATCTTCTAGATAAGTTCACTCTCCACCTCTCGAGTGGACTAAATCCTCTCAACATTTAAAAGACGCGAAAGCACAAGCTAAATATGACGGATAGCTCTCACGACTAAAATAAGATGAACTCATAGAAATGAACGACTTTCTGAGTAATTACCTGATAATTTTCATGTGGTTTGATCATCGCAATATGGTGATTGGTAACTGGTGATAGGGTATGAACATGACGGTTTAAACTCGGTTTAAACCTAAAATAGTTATTTGTGCAACTAGTGCGCAAAGTGACAGTTTGCTGCACCGAAAGAAACGTTTACGCCCGAGCCGTAGGCGAGGGCGGAATGGTTTCTTGAGTGCAGCAGAGGAACTTTGCGCACGTATTTCACATTAAGTTTTTCCTACAGTTACCATTGAATATGAAAAGTGGGTAATTATGGGTAAAATTGCCTGAAATGCATCAAATGTTTTTCTGTATAATTTTATTATTGATAAAAACCCTAATCCTAAAATCCTAAAGTCCTCGTTGTCGTTGGTTATAATATAATAGTAGACTAATAATTAGCGCGTTGTGCTTCGTTGCACCTCTGCTCACTATAGCAGCCACAGCAGTCACTGTTACCAACTTCATTTTGATTTTGCTGCACTGTTGCTCCATATAACCTACTAAGTATTTTGCGTTGCCATGTTGCAAATCTGGAGTGCAGGAAAATTTTTCCCGCACTAGAGCGGAAAAGTGATTCTTTGCGTTCTGTAATCAGTGCAGCAATGGACACTTTTCAACGTAACTGTAGGAAAAATAATAAAAATGCAACCATATCCTCATGTAGTGATTGACTAGCGTTAATCTTAATTAATGCATATTGCCACTACCACCTAGATGGTTACATAGGGTGGTTACTGAGTGGGTAGTGTGATATGGCCCTCGATTTATCATATTAATCCTAACCGATTTTCTATAAGACATCGATTGACAGATACTCAACTGACGGAAATAGACCCACAATAAAACCAATCGACAATAAACGTGCATGTCTCGATAACAACACATAACTGTAAGCTGGTTGAGGGAAGCTTGCAATGAAGCAATGAATGCAACTTCCGGAAAGGGTCAATGATCACATGGTGCGAAACGCACGCATGTACACAAACTGGGACGTGACAAATGACGACTGGTCATTGGTTGGAGGACGTGATCACATCGCACAATTGTACACAAGTTCCTAGAGATGAGACGAGAATCGCACAAATAAACTATCAATTGAGGAGGAGCATGATTAACAAACAAGCTGGACATAATATTCATGATGACTCATATAATCTCAAGTTTAATATATCATATTTATCGACAATGAAACTTTTATTTATCAAAATATATTCAAAGTTTTGGGCTCAGCCTATTATATTCTCCCGATCATATCGTTTATTATGGTTCAATTATGATTTCAGACTCTGTTAATAAACGAATTGATGAATAAATAAGGGAACTATTAGTTAAATGGATCATGAACTGTTAATTCCAAATGTGAGATTTAAGCATGTTTGAGCGAATGCTTGTTCAATTTATGAATATTATAAATGATTGACAATGGATGTAAAATGAGAAAATCGAAACATATATTAATTGAAACTTGAGCATATGGCTTGCTACACACACAACGATTTTTGTTCGTACGATATTTTGCCGACCTTATAAATTCTATTAGATTAAACAGATTATTTCAGACAAATGATGTTTGTCAAGTTCCGTTTAATCTGATAGAATTCTTGAGGACGATAAAATATCGTAAGAACAAAAATCGATGTGTGTATGCAAGGCTTAACAGATTGGGAGGGTATAGGCATAGAGAAACGATAGCATAAGTAGATATCCCATGGTATAGGACGTTTATGTCGCAACTTTTACTGTTATCCCAAGCCGATAGTTCACGTATTTCTTTCCTATGCAGCTGTGTGGCGCTGGTAGTCTCTGAAATTGTGCCGTTCATACACTATCGCCCCAACAAAACAGGGAAAATTGACAATAGTCGACAGTAATCGGCTTGCGATAACAGTAAAAGTTGCGACATAAATTCCCTATACCATGGGATATCTTCTTACGCTATTGTTTCTCTATGGTATAGGTATCACGTGGAACATTTCCTCATAGATAAGGAGTAGAACATCATGAGTAACCTCATAGAAGGTTTTTTCATTGGTAGTTGCATTATTATTCACAAGATCTTTGGAATCAAATCAATATTGGATGTAGATAGATATTTTAAAAAATTGCAAGCATTGGGTTTAAGAGTGATCAGGAGTAGTTCACAATCATATTTTAGAGTGTATCGTTTTATTCATTTAGTCAATAAAGTCAATAAAGTTTTTTATCGTTTTATTCCTCTAGTATATGAAGTCAAGTTTATCAACATGCATTGATAAGATGTGACAACCCCGTCAAATGTAACAGAAATGCGTCAATTTGCTTCAACTTAATAGTGCTGGTGGTACTTCTAATATCTAATGAATGCATGAGAAGCCCACGCGACTTCAGTGTGCAAATTAATTGAGCAATATTAATAAGAGACAAGTTCGCCGTGAACTTGAGGCTGCATCATCATCATTAGGCCACGGCGTCGCCCAAAATGATTTATTAATCGAATCTGATGCAGATGTGCAAACGTGCCAAGTAATGTTGGCCCAAAACGCAGACATGATATTTACTAGTTGCTGAATTCGAGGCGGAATTATTTCAAAGAGAAGTTGTAATTTAGAGTATTGGGACAGTCCAATCGAAGTCTGGGGAAAGTGTTCACAACGGATCTAATGAACATACCAGCCAAGAGAAAAATACATTTTCCTTTCATTTAACTAATACCAGTATGAGCTATAAAAGATGAGCTATGAAGATTAATATAATTATTTGTGTGGATAATTTGCATACTAGTACTTTACTGTACTTTACATACTATTACTAGTAATTTTGTACTATTTGGTCGCCGGTATCAGAGAGAGGATATAATACAAAATATCCTTATATTTTATCTCTGCTGTTATGTATACTATGTTGAATGGAGTCGAATTGAATTATATTATCATACAATTACACCGGACTAAAAGCCTTATAAGTACCGTACATATATAATCTTTTTTCAATCAGTTTTTTAATCGAATCTAGCTTTATCGTTTATATCAGCAAAATAAAACAAAATATACTACATCACGAAATCATCCTATCAGATATAACTTACAATAGAAGGATACTATTTCTAACAGGTTCAATTTGAACAACAATCCATCAATATAAAATAATGTATCATCAGAACATTGATAATTAAATTGAAACTTTTATGTACACAGCTCATGTCAAAATATTAAGATGATGAGACTGATGTAGAAAATTGTCCTTAACATGTTTAGAAACAAAATAATTACTATTACTATTAAACGAAAATCCAAATGCTGCAAATCACCCCGAAGACTTCTGCTACTGCAAACATTGACAACAGGGTTAACAGCTAGATTAATGAAGTCAAGTTAACTATTCGATAAGAGCCACTATACAAAAATTATTTGACAGCCGGGGAATCCAACCCGGTACCTTCTAATTACTAGTCAGGTATGCTTACCCTAAAATTACTATTCACAAAAGAGCTTCCGCAAAGCCCTTGTCAACTGATTTCTTCATTCTCAATTGGATTGGAATGAGTTTAAGCAGTATTGGCAATTCGAAACTTGGACTCTAAAGTGAACAGTGTGACAACGAGCACTCAACATTGGGAGACATCACTCATCGACTCGAATCAAGCCACCTAGCTTGCTCTCATTCGACCCAAGCAATCTATTCCGTTATTTACATACGGGCAGAAACATTTGTCGCTCTCCAACCCAGTGATGGATGTGATTTAACGACTCCACCACCGCTAATAGATCTCTACTTTCGCTTCTAAAAATACCACTTAATAACTCCGACATTTTTATAAGCGCCCGAAATAAATAAAATCGAATAAACACAGGCTTACTTTCTATTATATGCTTTTCACAACTTCCGTTCTGTGTTTGGAATTATGTACACAGCGTTTAATTCATTGCCACGGATGCTGGGGATGGCTAAAGGCTGAAGAGGCTCGACAACTTCATTTTCAGCATAGCATGGCTGCCATCCAAAAACCGAGCCGACAATATATTATTGTCTTCTCGTCATTCCTCATCCACCTAATAGCTTTGCTTATAGCTCGATTGTTGCTTATATCGATTGTTGCACTTCCCACACTTCTGATAAGTGGGATGTGTGTGTTCAGAGTTCAGTCTCTATCAGGGCTTGACAGTTTCTTGTTTACGATGTCATCAATTGTAGCTACTGAACAATCAATCTAATTCGTTAAGAGATTGATTAATCAAGGAAGGATGAGAAGCTGATCCTGTTCTGGAAGAGAATACTTCGTGATAGGGAAACTTTTCTCAGATCACTAACTAATTGATTAACTAAATTTCAATATTACTTCGTAATGGATGGTCAATATACAGTAATGTTTCGGGAAATTCCATTTTGGAGAATATCGGACAACGAATGTCCAAGTCCCGACCTCCAAGTAGCAGGATCACAGAAACACGCCACACCTCACAGTCAAAGTGAACACTTGGAATTGGAAAGTAAATGAATATCGAGGTCTGGCTAGGGGCTGGTTTTACAGTTTCAGTTTTACAGTCTCACTAATATTAATATGACATAATCACTGACCATTTATCATTATTATGATACAATTTTTCTAGTATATTGAGGGACTTGAACACTTTAAGGACTTCACACTATATTTCATTAACTTGATACTGATTCATTAGCTTGAAATAAATTCACTTGAATAGAATACCTTGAATTTAAGAAAATAGATAACCAGTTTTACCAAGATAATGTAAAATATATAAAAATTAGTTGATTTTCATCGTACATATTCAATTCTTGAACATACATAATTTTTAGGGATAAATTAATCATGGTAAGATAGTTATGATGGTAATCATGGTCTAGATAATAGTATATCAGTACCACAGCTCATTTCAAGTTAATCTTTTAAGACATGAAAGAAATATTATTACAGTGTACAACTGTTATAAGTTATAACAAAAATAATTTTCAGTTTTTGATAAACCGGCCGTAACGTACGATTTAAATGAAACTCAAAGACTCTATACATTCGACTTGAAAAAACTTGAGAAATTATGTTGAGTTTAAAGAAAACGACTATTTCGTTCATAAGCCACGCCGAATTTACTTTGTTTTGAAATAGAAAGCAGATGAAGTTTCTGAACCCAGTGACCTGTGTTTCAATTTCGAAGATTTCCCATAAAAAAGCTGTATGGTGAATGTGTTGCTGGTCCCATTCGATTGTGAACACTTTTGAAAGCATTTTGTAGAAACACTCCCTAAATCACAAACCTTGTAATTTATCGGCTCGGGCCTCAGGGGAACAATAATGGCCGCTTGTAACAACCCGATGAGCCTCCAAAATTATAAGTCGTTAGCTTTTATTGAGTTGCTAAGATGTTTAGAGGCTGAGATGGGCCACCACCGATGCCAACTTCTCTTTCAAATCTGACGACACACTCCAAATTTTCTTAGTCATTTTCCACTTGAACAACATTAGAACGTAGTAGTTTTCCATCGACCAATCATATTTACACAGAAACACTCAGTAAAATAATACGGTTTTTTGAGTGCGATATAGGGTGGATAAGCGGATAGACGTAAGAACTTGGACAAACTTTGTGTAGTTTATTGGGAAATAGGATAGGTTGAAACAACAAATAGATGAGATTCGTCGGATTACGAATTTAGGAAGTTTCAAAGTATTATGACTTGATTGATTGAATGATTGATTTGCAGCATTTACTAAAAACATAGGAGGGCGAGGTTAGGGCGCAGCTGGTCCTCTCTTACACTCAACCCTCAACTTAACCATAACTTATGGCTTGCGATACATTATGTGGATATACTCTAGTGCATAAGCGCACTGATAAGTGCAACTTATCAAACTACAGGATGTAGATAGAGAAAATAGGAGGATAATGTTGTTTCTATAGTGAGATGCACTTAATACTGTCATAATTCATTGATGAATAACATCAATTTTGAGTATGGACTGTCGATTGAATAAAGGTTAATAAAATCTGGGGATATATACTGCAATTTGTTAAATCCACTATTACATTTCTTTTGGTTGAAAGGGATTTCTGCCTTGGTTACTGGGAATTGGAATGGAATGAATTTGTATTATCTTAGTTATAACAATTCATCATGTTACTTTTCCTGATTATTTCTGTTAATATCATAACATCATACTCTAAACGATGAGTGAAATTTCTTTCTACAATAGTATACCATATTAATCGACTTTACTACACACTAGAGACCCTCTTTCTCTTTTGACTAGTTCCAAGATCATCAAATTCCACTATTATTTGATGTTATAATCTACACAAACCTGAAGTATACATGAATTGTGATTCGGGTTCTTGAGCTGTAATTTCTCAGTGGAGGAATTCTACCTCGGTGACCATGAAGGGAGAAAGACTTCAAAGAAAACCATATCCACAAATTTGTCTTGATATTGAGGGTTTTATGTTCATAAAGTGAGGCTACAACAGGTCGAATTCAAAGAGTAGCATATCCTATAAACGCAAAGGATCCTCAAACACAACAATCATTAAATCAAGTCTCCTATTTTTCGCTTCTCTCAGAACCCACAGAGGATTAGAAAACGTCCTACACTCGATTTCGAAAAGCTGTTCCGCCATTCTAAACTCAAGAATAATAATCAAATTAGGTGGCCATTCACAAAACACGATTTCGATTCTATTTTCATTCAGCTTTTGGAACGTACTCACTACTTCACTACTGTTTCGAAAATCTACTTCGTGCCTTCTGCACAGCCATGCTAACTCACGTTAATTCATTTTGACGCGGGTCAACAGCTGTTTATTATTCCACTGTTGCTTTCTCTCCATCACTAAAACCGCGTCCCGTCATAACTGCAGGAGATGGGTTTGTGCTACCAATAGGATTACACCATGAATTTATTACCCATTCATAAAATCATTCTAATACCATCATCCTTTGGGTTTGATGGGTTTCATATTGATAGTTTTGGTTAGGTTGTTTACCCTCACAGTGATACTGTACCACACAATAATAAAAAACAACAGATTTATTCAATAATCAATAAATAGATCAGTATCGATTCGATAGGGGACAAATCTGAATACAAGGAGTTATGAGTTCTACAAGCACGGTTTTTTCATTCACAAACAGTTCTACAAGCACGGTTTTTTCATTCACAAACCGTTCTCAAAGCACGGTTTTCGTTATCCTAAAAAAACAGGCCTAGCTGATCTTTCAAGCTTCCAAGAACTACACCCTTCAAGACCTGAGTACGAGCTTCGAATACCTATCCACTAAACATTCAGCAATAGTAATTCTGAAAAAAGGTGAAAATACCTTTTCCTATTTGAAATACTTTTCTCTATTGCACCAGACATTCAGTTATTCTTGCACAAGTACTGGAGTGATGAGAATGGTTTTGAACGTAATATTCCCGGACTACTTATTTTCTAGTGTTGAGCCTAGCCTGCTCATTAATCTATTATTAAACTGACGTTTGCAAACAGCATAGAGACCGTTATCGAATTTAAAGCCACAACAACAATCGTTAATGTACTTGGACGTAAATCATGAAGATGAGAGAAATAGAAGAGAAGAAGGTCAAAACAGATACTGAAAGAAGAAACAGAGGGACAGGCTGAAAACGATATGGAGCGGAAAATAAGGAGATTAGGGAGGTGAGTAAAGAGGAAGAAGAGAAAGTAAGAAGAGGGAAAAAGAAAAACGGCATGCCAAAGAAGAATAAGATGAGGTGAAGCAGAATATTGATTGATTGATTTACATTCGAAGAAGAATATACAGAACAAGCAGAAGAGTAAGGCAATGTAAAATAAGATATGAATAACACATTTGAGCAATTGGAGAAACGAGAAGGGGAGACAAGGCTGGAGCTGAAGAAGAAAAAAGGAAATGAGAAAGAAAATAGACAGACCAACTTTGTTGTTGAACAGAAGTAGAAGATGGAGAAACATATGAAGACGAAAATGAAAAATAGCATACAAGGAAAGGAGAGGAGAGAAAGAAAAGTAGCAGTAGAAAAGGTGGATGGAAAAAACTAAAATAAGATACAGAAGAAAAGGAAAGGAGGAGAGGGAAAGGGCCAGGCAAAAAAGGAGGAAGAAGGAAAAAGAAAAGATGATCCTGATGTTAAAAGAGAGTGTAAGAGAAAGAACAGAACAAAAAAAACAGAAAACTAAAGAAGCATCAGGCCGAAGAAGAAGGAGAATATATTGAAGTAGACGGAGAAGTTCAACAAGAGAGATAAGAGGATGATAAACCATAGACACAACGACCATATCAAACACTGATTGCCCGTTTTCTTTGATGTGAGTGCAATGCGGACTTGCACAATAGAATTCGGAGAGACGACATGTCGGTCGCGCAGCAGACAAACTGAAAAAGTCACTTGGAAACATTTCAAAACTGCTTCATCATCTCTATCGACTTTCGGCCGCAAATACCGTACAATTATCGCAACGCTGCTCACGCATATTTCTACATTCGAATACCGAACTCATGTAGTGTGGACAACATCTAAAATCGGACAATTGCAGCCAAATTGGAATGCACCAGTCCACGTTCTCATGACTAATGGCACCAAACTATCACTGGATTGATAGTTTCTTCAGATTTGGTGCCAAATGTCTTCCCTGGGACCTGTTGCATAGCATTTCGACTTGTACAAATCAAAAAGATTTACCAACGATTCAAAATCTACAAAGGCTGAGGAATTCTGTTTGAGAGCTAGTAAAATCGTGAGTTTCTAAATAATGAGTGAAATTTCTTTCTACAATAGTATACCATATTAATCGACTTTACTACACACTAGAGACCCTCTTTCTCTTTTGACTAGTTCCAAGATCATCAAATTCCACTATTATTTGATGTTATAATCTACACAAACCTGAAGTATACATGAATTGTGATTCGGGTTCTTGAGCTGTAATTTCTCAGTGGAGGAATTCTACCTCGGTGACCATGAAGGGAGAAAGACTTCAAAGAAAACCATATCCACAAATTTGTCTTGATATTGAGGGTTTTATGTTCATAAAGTGAGGCTACAACAGGTCGAATTCAAAGAGTAGCATATCCTATAAACGCAAAGGATCCTCAAACACAACAATCATTAAATCAAGTCTCCTATTTTTCGCTTCTCTCAGAACCCACAGAGGATTAGAAAACGTCCTACACTCGATTTCGAAAAGCTGTTCCGCCATTCTAAACTCAAGAATAATAATCAAATTAGGTGGCCATTCACAAAACACGATTTCGATTCTATTTTCATTCAGCTTTTGGAACGTACTCACTACTTCACTACTGTTTCGAAAATCTACTTCGTGCCTTCTGCACAGCCATGCTAACTCACGTTAATTCATTTTGACGCGGGTCAACAGCTGTTTATTATTCCACTGTTGCTCTCTCTCCATCACTAAAACCGAGTCCCGTCATAACTGCAGGAGATGGGTTTGTGCTACCAATAGGATTACACCATGAATTTATTACCCATTCATAAAATCATTCTAATACCATCATCCTTTGGGTTTGATGGGTTTCATATTGATAGTTTTGGTTAGGTTGTTTACCCTCACAGTGATAATGTACCACACAATAATAAAAAACAACAGATTTATTCAATAATCAATAAATAGATCAGTATCGATTCGATAGGGGACAAATCTGAATACAAGGAGTTATGAGTTCTACAAGCACGGATTTTTCATTCACAAACAGTTCTACAAGCACGGTTTTTTCATTCACAAACCGTTCTCAAAGCACGGTTTTCGTTATCCTAAAAAAACAGGCCTAGCTGATCTTTCAAGCTTCCAAGAACTACACCCTTCAAGACCTGAGTACGAGCTTCGAATACCTATCCACTAAACATTCAGCAATAGTAATTCTGAAAAAAGGTGAAAATACCTTTTCCTATTTGAAATACTTTTCTCTATTGCACCAGACATTCAGTTATTCTTGCACAAGTACTGGAGTGATGAGAATGGTTTTGAACGTAATATTCCCGGACTACTTATTTTCTAGTGTTGAGCCTAGCCTGCTCATTAATCTATTATTAAACTGACGTTTGCAAACAGCATAGAGACCGTTATCGAATTTAAAGCCACAACAACAATCGTTAATGTACTTGGACGTAAATCATGAAGATGAGAGAAATAGAAGAGAAGAAGGTCAAAACAGATACTGAAAGAAGAAAACAGAGGGACAGGCTGAAAACGATATGGAGCGGAAAATAAGGAGATTAGGGAGGTGAGTAAAGAGGAAGAAGAGAAAGTAAGAAGAGGGGAAAAAGAAAAACGGCATGCCAAAGAAGAATAAGATGAGGTGAAGCAGAATATTGATTGATTGATTTACATTCGAAGAAGAATATACAGAACAAGCAGAAGAGTAAGGCAATGTAAAATAAGATATGAATAACACATTTGAGCAATTGGAGAAACGAGAAGGGGAGACAAGGCTGGAGCTGAAGAAGAAAAAAGGAAATGAGAAAGAAAATAGACAGACCAACTTTGTTGTTGAACAGAAGTAGAAGATGGAGAAACATATGAAGACGAAAATGAAAAATAGCATACAAGGAAAGGAGAGGAGAGAAAGAAAAGTAGCAGGTAGAAAAGGTGGATGGAAAAAACTAAAAATAAGATACAGAAGAAAAGGAAAGGAGGAGAGGGAAAGGGCCAGGCAAAAAAGGAGGAAGAAGGAAAAAGAAAAGATGATCCTGATGTTAAAAGAGAGTGTAAGAGAAAGAACAGAACAAAAAAAACAGAAAACTAAAGAAGCATCAGGCCGAAGAAGAAGGAGAATATATTGAAGTAGACGGAGAAGTTCAACAAGAGAGATAAGAGGATGATAAACCATAGACACAACGACCATATCAAACACTGATTGCCCGTTTTCTTTGATGTGAGTGCAATGCGGACTTGCACAATAGAATTCGGAGAGACGACATGTCGGTCGCGCAGCAGACAAACTGAAAAAGTCACTTGGAAACATTTCAAAACTGCTTCATCATCTCTATCGACTTTCGGCCGCAAATACCGTACAATTATCGCAACGCTGCTCACGCATATTTCTACATTCGAATACCGAACTCATGTAGTGTGGACAACATCTAAAATCGGACAATTGCAGCCAAATTGGAATGCACCAGTCCACGTTCTCATGACTAATGGCACCAAACTATCACTGGATTGATAGTTTCTTCAGATTTGGTGCCAAATGTCTTCCCTGGGACCTGTTGCATAGCATTTCGACTTGTACAAATCAAAAAGATTTACCAACGATTCAAAATCTACAAAGGCTGAGGAATTCTGTTTGAGAGCTAGTAAAATCGTGAGTTTCTAAATAATTTGAGGAATTTCTTGAAACTAGATGAACCTTATAATTTATGAGAAAACCCCTGATTCAACTTGACGCCTTTGGCCTTCCACTAATGAACCTTCAAAAAATAACCTCAAATCCTTCAATTATCACCAGATAGCATATTTTCAATTTTCAGGGGATATTTGATTGGAAAGCTGGCCAAAGATATGTGCGATCGTATATGAAGAGCTGACGCATATTTAGAAACCTTATCCAAAGATATGCAGGCCTAAAGAGGCCATAGATACATCTTTGTCAACATATAGAGCATCGCTCTGGAGTACAAAATCATACATCAACAAAGTTGACGAGTCATTGTAGCATTCACATTCCTTGTTTTTGACCTCAGTGTCAATAATATTCAATAAATTATTGAATGACCATTCTGAATGAAGGAATGTTTTTCTCAAAATTTATAATAGTCGAAAAAAAAAATTACTTCCGACTTGGAGGGATATGCAGAGCAGAGAAAAGTAGGGATGCAGAGGAAGCGATGTTGCCGTGCTAATGCGCACAGCATTCTGTATCCATTAAAGAGGGTTCAGCAGCACCTCATGATGCGCATACCTAGTTTCCTCTCTGAAAGCACTGTATCAACTGAGTCAGATCGTCAACTTCACAACTGAGCTTCTTTCTATGACTGATCATCAATAACATCACTGTTATTGGCTGGTCTGGTTCTCCATCTCCCTCCATTTCTCTGCTCCGCATATCCCTCCGAGTCGGAGGTTGTTTTAATTCCACTATAATGAGGCCATACATACTTCAATTGTAACGATCACATCCCTTGTTTTTGTCTTCAGTGTCAATAACTCAAGAAGTTATTGAATGACCATCTTGAATGTTTTTTTCAAAATTTATTAGTATTCACATTATTTGCCACAACTCAAGTTGAATTAAGTGGAAAATTGTCAATAATAGGATGAAAATAAATTTAAAATGATCGAAAAATGAATTGAAAATTGCCGGAAAATGAGTTGAAAATATAATTGAAAATTTATTGTTGTTGTACTCACATTCCTTATTCTTGTCCATGGCATTCTGGAGGGGCGAATCGTCGACCTCGGCCTTGGGGGGCGACGGGGCATGGGGCAGCGGTGGCGGGAGGGGCGGTGGTGGTGCCGAGGTGGAGGGGGAAGAGGCAACACCCCCTCCTGTGGCGGCCATGTTGGCTTTCAGCTGGTCCTTGAACCACTCGGGGTAGATGGCCACCAGAGTGTCCACCAGGTCCTGGTCCAGTTGGATGCGCCAAAGCAAAGGGTCACCACCGTTGTCGCCTCTGTCACCACCCTCTGACAAACAAACAAACACATCAACTCATTAGAACATTACAATACTTAAATTAGAATAATATTGGGAATTATATTTATGTGAAATAAAAACACAAAGATTGTATCAAACCTAAATTTATTCATGGTACATGACCATGGTATCGTGGCCACACAGGTCACATCATCAAGCTGACGCTTAGGAATTTGTATATGAATTTGAATTATGTATTGGCAATGTATTTAATTACTTCGAAAAGAGGACATCGTGACATGAAAGTTGAGAATATCGAGCAGAAGGGATATTTAATACACAACATAGAATAATCAAAACACAAACTAGCACTATTGGAGAAATGAATTACAAAAATAAGTACAATTGGAATGGGGATACATTTCAAAGAACGTCTTGGCAAAAAGGTTGAGGATACATGACAGAAGGGGAACAATAGTTAGGAATAACATAGTAGCTTACTAAGTTGATAAAATAAATAGAGTGGGACAAAATTGAAAAGAATCAAATAATATAATAGAATCTAATAGAATGAAATGGTTACAGAAAAAAGCAAACGAGTATCAGCAGAATGAAGGGGAGAAATAAAAATGATAATTATGTCGGAGATGATGAAGAGGGATGTGGAGAGGAAGCGAAGTAAGTTGCAAAATGAGAGGATGGAGATTACGATGAGGGGAATAACGGGGGAGGAGAGGAGAAGGAAAGAAAAACTGGAACATTAGGGGTGATAATGAGGAAGGATTCAAGAGGAAGAAGAATGACAAGAAGAGGAGCAGATCAAAAATTGAAAGAAAAGAGGAAGAGAACAGTAACAATTGACGAATAGGAAGAGTGAGAAAAAACTGAAGAGAGAGAGAGAGAAACGCTCACGCACCGGCACCCCCACACACTTGAAAGTTACGAAAGATGCACCGCTACGAAAAGACATTATAATCTTGTCATGTGTATTTTGAAAATGGCTGGAGACGACAGGCGTATTAATCAGGCAATTTTGTCACGTCGTAAATAAATAAAATAAGAACAAGATAGTAAGAGCGAAGAGCGCGTGGTCTCCTATCGAGTGAGTGAGTGAGAGGGTAGTGAAGGGGGGGTAGATTGGAGGCTTAGTGTGGTGGCATGGACCCTATTACAAAAACAAGCAGCAACTAATTGAGCAACGACATTTCGGAATTTGAAAAGGCGGACAGACCCTTCCCCTCCTACTAACGGGGGCTCAATGGATCAAGATGGGCACGTGCATTGTCAGACAAAAACTTAAAAAATAATAATGCAGTATGTTGAATGGACTATTAGATAAATGTCTTAGAAAGTTTCATCGATGGAAATTTAAGAGAGAATTTTCAATATTGAGACAAATTTGATGAATGACCACAAACACAATACTAAGCTACAACTTTCATCAGTTAACCCTATTGGAAATTATTCTTTTTTAAATTGTTACTCTGTTCTTTCTCGTATTTTATTAAAATCTTTATTCGATTTGTGATGATCATTTTCTGTTTTGCAATAATCCAGTAATCGAGTTATAATCTAGTAATCATGAATGTTTCATATTTGTGTATAAGGATTGGTCATACTATAGCTTTATTCACTATGATTTAACCTTATTCAGCTTGGATGAACAATCATCATCAAGATTGTATTTGATGTTACGCCATCACTGCATCAAAATTATATTATTTTTATGGTATTAGATGATATGATAGAATAGAATTATTTTTTATTTGATGACGTGACGAAGTTTGGACAGTAATGTCCATTCTACGATTCAGCCACAATAGTGATGATTTGTGATTTGAAGATTGAAATATTATTCATCAATACAATCATCTCATTTGAAAAACGCCTTTGGGAAATTACACATGGATTTATGGATATAACTGATTGTATGATTCAGTTCGGAATAATGGATGTTCTGATACAGAAGAACAAGGCAACATTAGGTGAACGAAAAATTCTCATCAGAACCTTGAGATGTAAGAATGATCCGAAGATTTTCCTAGAATTTTTCATTTATAATCTATAGAGAAATGCTGAGTAAAAGATGATTAATATCATAAAAATACAGAAATTTCTCATCCGAGCACTAAGATTACCTATAAGTAAGATACAAAGATCCACCAATTGTTCATTCGTATTCTATGAAAACACGTGAAGTTTGAAAGAGCTTGATGGCAATAATCAGAATGAATACGATTATGAGTGACGTAGTAGTGTGGATGAATTCATGAATGAACGTTGTGTTTGGCATTCACGTGTGTGGGAGAACGAGCCCGCTCACACATGAACCACACCCCATCCCAAGACCTTGCCTACGTCATAATTACCGGCCGATACAGGGGACGGGGGTCAGGGGTACGGGGAACAGCTAGACACACAACTGATATCTTGCCGATAACACAAAAACTGGCAAACGAACAGCTAAGCTGTGTGTGGGACGCAACGCCAGCTCAACAGTTTATACGAACATCTGAGCTTGGAGATAAGCTACTTCGAATACAAGTTCATATCATTTGTGAAATAATTAGCTAAATTATTACCTATTTATCAGTAATGATCCTTTCAAGTACAACAATTCATTTTTAAGAAGGCAAAACAGGCTTGAGACTGAACTGTTCCAATTTAATTAGATTTTATTCAAATTAACACAATAATTCAACAGCAGTTGAAAGTAAAATGTTTGATTTAATGAATTGCACTTTGATTGGTAATCCGAGTTGATCAATTGAATTTGACAACGGAGGATGAAACTTATGATATTCTTGATTCAGTTATTTTCAATTGTATGATTCTCGAATGGTGGAAGAATAATGTACTTGCTTCAATCTATTATTAAATGATAATTCAATTTTTTGTAATACTCCCTCTAAAAACACTCTTCTTATACACCATTGAATGTTTGTCAGATTAGAATTAGAATAATGATTGAGTTATGTGAGTAGACTAATTAATGAACATTATAGAATCCGCATAGACAACAGACTGAACACAAAGAGAGATAAAGTAAATTTATACATTCCTAAGTATTATTTTCAAATAATGTAATCTTTATTGATGATTGACTTAGTAACTTGACGGTTGAGTTCGCTAACTGTTACTTCCCGTTCTTCGATTGAATTACAGTAATTCATTCACTTATGCAAAAAGAGAGGGCGGACAAAAGGTCTTGGAACCGGAAGACGATGGGCGTCTTGAGAGAAGGCATACAAAATAAATACGATAGAATATTTACATGAATTGGTGCAAACGAGATCAAAGATTGGAATAAACTGAGAAACAAAAAGAAAAAAGACAGAATAAAAACTAGTTGAGATCGATGTGTGCGCGAAAAAGAGATTGTCTACACAAGATAGATGCGCCAAAATGAGAGAAAGAGAGAAAGTAGAAAAGAGATAGAGCCTGATTCGTCTGGATGTGTGGTTATTTTGAGGTGGCTGCTAGCAGGCCTTACAGAGAAGTAAATGGACTTAGCCCGGCCAAGTCCCGGACTTAATCGGACAAGCGTAAACAAAGCGCCAAGCACACAAGCAAAGTCTGACAGAAACGTTCCAGACGCCAACCACCAAACGCACTCCTACTACAATAGCAATCATCTTGAAAACATCTACGCTTTGTAAATAATGTAGAGGTGCAGTGCACTGGAATATTTTCCGTGTCGTTATTGCACTAGAGAGAGAGCACATTAAACTAGCTACAAACCAGTCTCGACGATGTCTTGAATAGAAAATTTTCAAATTTTGGAAACAACCAGAGAATTGTGGAATTTTTTTCAATAACGCAGAATTTGGTTTTTTGAAATACGACACTAATGAAATGCATTCTATGTAAAACACTCTACGAATGTTTATCATCTTCTCTATATTGTACAATGTGGTACGCTTATTTGTGGAGATATTCTAGCATTATTATTTGATTTTCAGTTCCACAATGAAGAAAGTTGCGAACATGATAATAATAAGAAAGGATGGATATTATTTTAGGTTTCTGATTGAGAGTCGGGCTTATTATTCAGACATCGTATATATTCCATTGAATTATTTTCCCCCTTGATGAAATAGTTTACACGATTATTGACAGCCAAACTTGTATTAAGTAACGATTTTCTCCCTATTGCTGGTTTCAACAGGAACTTTCAAATCTATAGGACGGTAAAACCAAACTTCAGTGACTTTCAAGTTTCAAATGGTTTCAGAGAGTGATAACAGAAAAACAGTATGTATTAATTTATGTCCTGATCTAATCAACAGCAAGCATAAACAGCCAACAAAGTTGATGGAACATAGAACTAGGCCTGTGAAGTATCAATTTATAAATTAATAAAGTGAACGAACCGTCGGCCGGTAATAAAAGCAAAACTCAAACACAACATTAGCTCCAACTTCCTTTGGAACAACAGCCATTCCACAGAATCTGAATTTGATTTTCGAAAACAGCCATCAATCTATCCCGATATTGCTGACCCGATTCTTTCAAGTAGCTCTTTAAAATTTATACTTTGGTCTGCTTTCATTTTATACGATTTTCTTTTTACCAGGAATTGTTATTATCCGCGGCCGCTATTTGCAGACTGTTTTACAGCTTCTGGTGACAATTTATGTACCGAATAAAATGATGCAATAAAATCAGACGGAATAAGCAGCTTGCTGCCTGGTTAAAGCTGTCCATAATTTAGGGGGCGACAGCTTTTTTCAAATCTGGAAGTATAAAAACAGTACAGGCAGGGCAGACATGCACAGTTTCAATAGAGACGTTTTTAGTGTCGCGATGAATGAAAGCAGATATCAACGTGAACACAATCGGTGGTCGGTGGATGATACAGTAGTGTGAGTTTGCACGGGACAAACACACTCACACTTGGTTTACGATCGTGTTTCCCGGTTCAAATTTGCTATTCAGCAGCATGAGTTGTAGAGCTAAATTGCTGGCCAAATAGTTCAGATTCCAACTCATCGTCGAGATTTGTGTAGAAGTTCTCACTTTTGAGAGATTTGGTGGAGAGGAAAGTGTGAGCTTGGTTCGTAGCTAGGGTTATTGACAGAATATTTTCATCTACAAACAAATTACCCACAATTAGACTAATACAAAAAATTTTTTGCTATTATAATTTCATAGCAGCTCTATAGTGAAAGCTACAAGCGCATATTAATTGGTGCAAATCTATAGAATAATTATAAAATGCATTATTACCAAGTGTATTATTGATTCAATAAAATAATATTAGGGACTAACTACAGTATAATCATGGAATGACATATATCATTAATTCCAAGCTGATATTCTTCATATAGAAGTAAATGACTCTATAGACATAATTTTGAACATAACTTTCTTCTTTTTTTTATAAAGTTGAGATTGGAAGAAAATAGAAGATTGAGTGATAGATTGATTGGTTGATTTATATTATGATCTGCTAGTTCTCAATTGGGAAGAATAGAAAAAATCTGGTGTGGCGCACTCACACAACTTTCCTTGCCGTTATGAAAATTGATCAACTGAAGTTAGTGTTCCCGCGCATATCAAATCTACTATTCTACGATCTGAAACAGCTGGTGACAGAACAATAGCGCTGCAGACACACGAAGTCTGCTATCTCTTCATAGTGAATGATTTAATAGAAACAACAGTTGCCAACAGTTTGCAATTGAATAATCTTATTTTCTCGCATTTTGAGCTTATTTTCAATTTTAGGTAAAAATGTTACTGAACATAAATTGTAGAGATTTTCATGCTGAATCTTTCCCACTTAATTTTTTTTGTTTAAATTGTATCTGAAGCCTGATAATTGGGAATCTAAAATCAAACTTTGCATAGATGGGGCGGAGCTCCTGAAATTTCTACAGATATGGGACTTGTGGCAGTTGATAGAGCTTATCGATGACTATTCTAGGTATAACTTTAATCAAAATCGTTGGAGCCGTTTTCGAGAAAATCGCAAAAAACCCTGTTTTTTCCAACATTTTCGCCGTTTTAGCCGCCATCTTGAATCGCATTTGATCGAAATTGTTCGTGTCGGATCCTTACAGTGTAAGGACCTTAAGTTCCAAATTTCAAGTCATTCCGTTGATTGGGAGATGAGATATCGTGTACACAGACGCACATACACTCATACACACACACATACACATACAGACCAATACCCAAAAACCAGTTTTTTGGACTCAGGGGACCTTGAAACGTATAGAAATTTAGAAATTGGGGTACCTTAATTTTTTTCGGAAAGCAATACTTTCCTTACCTATGGTAGTAATAGGGCAAGGAAAGTAAAAAAGGGAAGAGAATTTCAATCTATATCTATCAGCATCATTACACTCTACTAAAATATTGATTAATTTATTATTGGATTTCCCTCAAATTTGAAATTATACTCTTACTAAATTTCTAGATAGCTGTATCATAATATCGATTCATTTAAAAAATCTCATCAAATCTAATTCAATGATGAACATTGAAAGACAATCCATCAACACTGAAAGCATCCTACGGAAATTACGATACGTGTATTTAGGGAACTGAAAATCTGTGCTCCCAGTGGACCGTAGAGGCTCAAACCTCCGACTCTTTGCGGCAGAAAATTCAACTTTTCTGTTATCCGAGCAGCAACATCCTTTTATTTATAGGATTACTTCTGTTTTTAATTTCTAATGTGCATTACAGTTATGCGTTATTTGGACGGCGGCCATTGAATCGGACCCATTAAGGTCGTTAAAGCGCAAATTAAGACAGCACGTTTCACTTCAGGATTAAGTAATCAGGAAAAAGTCGCCGAAATTCTACAGCCAAAATGACATTGTTTGTGCCAAATTTCAAGCGGCGATACTTGTTTCTGATACATTTCCATCAGCAACGAAACTAATCGCTTATTGTTGGAGCAGCTATTTTGTAATTGGCTTTTGTAACGTCTCTAGCAGATCGGGGATTTATCAATCTATAAAGCAACTACTTAGTTGCTATCAACCAGCTACTAGAATCATTCTCATTGGTTCCTGTTATCAATAGTAGAATCTTGAATTTACTAGAATTGTTAATAAGTTCCTTAGTGAATGGACATTGCCAAAATGAGACTCTGAATGATGGAATGAGTTCCAATTGAAGAGCAAAAATACAATTTTGTCAAAAACGTTTTTCACAAGTGATCAATAACAATACCAAAAAAATCAAATAAGTGACACATTTGAAGAATGTTTGAAATTATAAAGGTAAGCTCAGAAGATAAGTTCAAAATTTCATTAATAATTTCTTGTTCTTTGCTTCTGTTGTTACCCTTTCATGGTTTTTTCACTTTTGATCTATATCTCCTGTTAACTGTGTTTTTCATGTATTTTTTGCTTGTATTATTCATATTCTTTGATATTGAAAAATTGTATACTTTTTTGCTTGTATTTGTCTTTCTACTGTTTTTATCTGTAAAATTTTCGGTTACCGTCGGAAGTGGATAAATATAATATTAGTGATTTCACTACTACTGTGATTAGTCAGATTATTGTACTCAATGGTAATCCATATACCAATAATCATATTATGATTGTAAAGATGGAAGTTAACGGGTTAGTGAACAAAGATACTTGTGTTAAGATGAGAAAGTATATAATTAAAAGTTGGAAGAATTATATCACATTATTTACGTAGCAATATTAATTGATTTAGATGGAAGACGAAGACTCCTAGCAGATCATTGAGAAGAAAGTGGCATTTTTGGCCAAATATTGGCAACATACCAGTTGAATCCGTTGGCAATTCATGGTCTACAAAACCCGCTCTGCTAAACACGTGGCTACTAACGCGTTATAATTAAAAAAAAGATTCAAGGGTCTTTAAGCGAGCAGAAAATATTTATTCACAACACAAGTTGAGAAAAGCAACGTGTGAAGTCTTATTGTGGTTGTGTGAAATCGATTATCACTAGGTAATTAATTTTGGGACTGTTTTGTAACTGGCCGGCTTGTGAGGCGAGATTTAAACGAGTCTTGCGATAGTGCTAAATTTGAATAAAAATAATTATATGTAATGATTATAGTTTGTAAAATTGATGTCTTATTTCACTAAAAGTAGGAGCGAGTTTTCTTCTAGGTGTGAGAAACCCCATAACTATGAATAAGATAAACTCATAGACAGAAATGGAAATACGAAATAGATGGAAAAGTATTTATTAAAATGATAATTTTTTTAATAAAGCATACTTGATCCACCAACATATACTTGTCCACTTCATGAATTTCACATGGATACAGTATTCGAGCATGAAGTAATCACTTCAAAATCATTATACAGTATTATATTATACTGTATAATTACTATTAGTATTATACTATTTACTACGGATACAGTACTATTACAGTATTATTATACAGTGGTTAAAATACTTGCTAAAGTATGGAACTTATCGCAAAATAAGTAATATCAATTACGCATTTCAAAATAGTCCAATGACATTTTTACAAGTGGCTGACAAGCCATAAATTACAAGAATACGAAAAAATAACAGATGGTATGAAAGGTAGCCGGGTATCGATCAGATAAATCTTTCAGACAAATTACAAGCAAAGGCCATCTAGATTATGTAAATACAACAACAAAGCGAACCGAAACAACTAACAGATTTCAGCAACATTTATACGTTGTAAACTTGCAATAGAATAGAAATACAAAACACAATATCTGGATAAAACAAGTCTAAATGGAACTTTTAGAGCGGTAAACATCTAATTAAAGTTTGTTCACACCGTAAAAGGAAGGTTGCAGAGCTTTAAAGTTGGCGACCAATCGGTGTAAAACTGAACCTTTTTGATTGCTGGTTATCAAAATGTGAACGGAGTTTTACAAAGGAAACAGCAACAACTCCTGGATTTATGACACAGTGAGAATTTCTTTGACTGTCAGTATTATTGAAAAATAACATAAATGCTACGCATTTAACAAATGCTGACAGAATGCAGTGAATGTCACTAGTGACTGAGACATCGATGACATTCGTCACAGATCCAATACAAAGTAAGCAGCCTCAATCTATACGCGTATCAACTTTAAAATGTCAGCATACCTAATAATTTAAGGACAATGCTTTTCATTCAACCAATGCTGACAGTTTGGACTGAATCTGATAGTGTAAGGTAGTGTGAGGACAAGTTGCACATAAGATAGAAATGAAATTCTTCGACTTGGAACACTGGAGAGTTTGAAATACCGGTTTATGACTCAGATCTACTGCAATCCTATTGGCTGGTGCCGAACGTAAATAATAAGTATAGTTTACTACCAGCGTCATATAGGTCTACCACTAATCTTTTCCAAAATGGTAGGGGATCACAACTAGGGACGTTCCGATACTTTCGATACTTACTGGTATCGATACTTTGCTTTCGATACCGGTGGTATCGGTATCGGTATCGAATGATTCGATACTTTACTGGTATCGATACGCAAGTTGGAGTATCAAAAGGTATCGAATGGCGAAATCGGTAAAAAAGTAGTTCACTTCAATTAATGACATAATCATAAATAATTTTTTATATAAATTTTAGAAGATTATAAGGATTAATATAGATGAAAATTATAGTACTGACTTATAGCCCAGTGTAGCAGTTACCAGACATTATGACATCACTAATAACAAACAGTACATAACTGACTCAAGCTCAGTCAATGTTGGTTCAAAAATTATCAATTTGATCTACTATTAAGACCACATTTATAATTCTTGAACAAATATTCCTACAATTTGAAATCAAATTGATAATTTTTGAACCAATATTGACCGAGCTTGAGTCATTTACCCATCTTTAGGGACGTTCCAGTTCCGATACCACCATTCTTTCCATACTTGGTATCGAAAGGAGGGTATCGATATTAGTAGAGTATCGAAAGAAACGTATTGATACCCTTATTGACCAAACTGGAGTCATTTTCCCATCTTGCCAGAGGGTCTTCTTTGTTTCGACAGACTATTGAGACTATACTTGATAGATTGCAGTTAGTGGATAAGTATTTTAGTTGGTAATTCCGATACTTAATGCTCACTCGATGCTTGTGGTAAGTGGTAACGGTATCGATACTTTTCTTTCGATACTCGTGGTATCGATACTTTTCTTTCGATACTTTACTAATATCGATATCCTCCTTTCGATACCGATTCGATACCAAGTATCGAAAGAATGGCGGTATCGGAACGCCCCTAATCACAACTGGTTCCCTAATGTAAACAAAAGTGATTTTTATTTTCTATTGCAATGGATTCTCCCGTCATTTTGGCTTTAAGGATTCTCCAGTCATCTTGACTTGTAGCTAGCCATATTTGTTAGGAAATGTTAATTTGTGATGACGATAACTTCCTCAAAAATATTATTTTTCATAATTCCTGTATTTCAGTAAAGCATTTTATTTAAATCACAGTTTGTTTACACTGGATAATGAATATTATAGAAGTTCAACATTAGCTACCAATAGCTGGCTGGTTTTACTAAACTAGTTTTGTTCGCTGGTAATCAAAATGTGAATAAAATAAATCAAAGAGTGAAAATGGTTAATTGATTGAAGACTATAATGGTTGAGAGATTTGTATACTTGATTGGACCAGTCTGAACGATAGAACTTTGATTTAAACTGCATTTTGATTGGATTTTATCAGAATGGGAACAATGATAATTCAATTTGAAACGAAAAATGATTGATTTATTAGTAGACCTAACTGGATTAAAAACAGAAGAAATACAAATTATGTACAAGGATTATCATAAAAGTGAAGAAATGAGGGGAAATATAGAACAAGCATAAATATAGAATGAACATGAATAAAAATGAATGAACATGGATAGCAGCAGATGAAGAAGACAAAGAGGAAGAGATTTCTTAGATTAAGGAATGAGAAGAGACAAAATACAGATTGAGAAATATGGAACAAGAGATTTGACTGAGTGGTCGCGCTGGTATGCTATCGCTTGGAATCATGCGCCTACTAGTCCAGTCACTATTATAATTATACATTGGTGCATGCAATTTAATTGTAGTAGTTCTTATTTTCTAATATATTATTTGGGTACATAAAAGAAGTTCAGATACAGAGTGGCCCAAAAACCTCGTATTTTCGGCTTATTTTCCAGTTAGACATAAAAAAGGGGGTGTGCTTGCAATTTATAATATTGTAGTTCTAATTTTTTAATATATTATTTGGGTACATAAGAGAAGTTCAGAACCAGTTTCTTCATGCAAAATTTCCTTGTGCTAGATACAGAGTTGCCCAAAAACCTCGTATTTTCGGCTCATTTTCCAGTTTTCAGCTATTTCTGACAAATCTAGTAATCGGACAAAAAAAATTGCTCTCGCCTTTTTTTCAGATCATAAGATTCTGAATAAAATGAGATCATTCGTGAATATTCAATATGTCGTGAATATTCTAAACTGGCAATAAATAAAATTAAATTGAATAGAGGTTCAATATCATGTAATCATTTATCTTATTCATTTTTATTTATTTATGTACTTATTTATACAGAAAAAGAAAAGTTTGTGGAAATCTAGACATAACCTCATTTGGACTTTTAATGCTACCTAAATTTGGGAGAGATATAGTACAAGGTATTCTTAGTTTTTCTCTCCCGATCTGTGCTTCATTGTAAAAAAGAATAAAATAAATAAAATAATAAATCTCTTATTTTTTACTGACGGTGATGCCTACTTGAGCCCTAGGCTCTAGGCGGATGATATGAGGGATGAATGGACCTACAGTTTAGGGGGGGTTCCGAACCAGCGGGAAGGGATTTTACAACTCATGAATCATATTCAGAGGAGTTGGTTGGAGCGGTCGGAAGGGTGACCGCTCTGAATATGATTCATGAGTTGTAAAATCCCTTCCCGCTGGTTCGGAACCCCCCCTAAACTGTAGGTCCATTCATCCCTCATATCATCCGCCTAGAGCCTAGGGCTCAAGTAGGCATCACCGTCAGTAAAAAATAAGAGATTTATTATTTTATTTATTTTATTCTTTTTTACAATGAAGCACAGATCGGGAGAGAAAAACTAAGAATACCTTGTACTATATCTCTCCCAAATTTAGGTAGCATTAAAAGTCCAAATGAGGTTATGTCTAGATTTCCACAAACTTTTCTTTTTCTGTATAAATAAGTACATAAATAAATAAAAATAAATAAGATAAATGAGTACATGATATTGAACCTCTATTCAATTTAATTTTATTTATTGCCAATTTAGAATATTCACGACATATTACAAACTACTGTAATATAACATATCATTGAAAGTATAAATAAAGCTACAAGGCTTCATCTAATAAAGCTATATATAAGGCTAAATCTTTCATTTAATGGAAATAACATCTAGGTAGCCTTTTCATATTTCATTGCATGACATGTTTCAGCTCATTAGACTCATTATCGAACGCAAACAATAAATGAGTACCGTATATAAATGTATGAATAGATGAGTAAATCATGAATGAGAGCGAATGACAGATAGAGAAGAGCAGAGAGAAGAGAGAGAAAGAGAGAGAATGACCGATTATTGAGAAGTTAATAGAGAAAGATGGCAATTGAACCAGGACGGTGCGGTTAGGATTTAGACGCCGCGACTCTTGCACAAGCCAACATATTAACACTGAAACTTGGCGCCAAGCCCAGAGCCCCCCCCCCTCACACAACCATGTGCTGAGATTCACTCTTCACTGTCAGCAATAGTTGAATGGAAGACACTATGATATCGTTCATAAGCAATGCTGCCAATTTCAAGTGAGACTCACTACATCAGCCAATCGCTGATTTACACACACACTTGCTGAGTTCATCACTTACTGTCTGCATTCTTTGTAGATAAGATCAATGCTTCACATTCTACTCATGCTGAAAGTTTGAAGTGAATATCATAATACCAAAGAGTGCAACCGGTGTACTCCTTCAAGTTTGGTGAATGCAGACAGCGAAAGTTGCAGATACACGAGACACTGAGACTCGTGAGTCAAGCCAGTGAGAGAGCAAAGTTTAGAGAGAAAGAGTGAGGTGAATCAAGCTAATGAAGGAGCAAAGTTTAGAGAAAAAGAGAGCGAGTGAGTGGAGTAGATTTCAAAAGTAGAGAAAGATATCTAAGAGAAAGAAATAAGTGAAATAGTAATTGCCAGATAAGAATCAAAAAGATTATAAAGAAAATAAATAGGAGAAAAAGGTGCGAGAGGGGGTGAAGAGCACCATAGAGAGGGAAAATGAGAAAGAAGGAGAGCGTTCAAGGGAGAGAAAGAATCTGTTAAAAAAAGGAAGAGAAGGAGAGGATTGAAAGAGAGGTATGGATGTTTGATAAGAATCGAAAGACAGAAGAGGAAGAATGTAAGAGAGGATGGATACCATAATTAGAGACTGAGAGCGAAAGGAAGAGTAATGACAGGGAAATTCAATTCATATTGGAGATTCAGAAGCACCAGGAGTCGTTAATCAAACCAATGAATGGAAAATGAAAAGAGAGAAAGGTAGATGCGAGAAGAGAGGGGAAGAATATAGAGAGATTAAGATAGTGGGAGAAAGAGGAAAAATGAGGTAAAAATGAAAGTGAGGAGGAGAACAAGCACGATTAGGATTGAGAGAGGGGAGGCAAGATAGAGTGGTAACAAGGAGAGAGTCCCCAATTGTGATAGGATAAACACAGACCGCTTCAAGTTGTAATGCGAATCTGAACCGAGCAACGAGTGACCTTCGAGAATATAATCAAAATTACTTTTGCATTACTGGCTGTCCAGGCATGAAAGAAGTGAGTGACCCAATTTTCAACCACACGACACAACAATCGGTGAGTTGACACCTGAGGTCGCCGATTCACTTATACATCTATGAACTGGTGATGAAGATTTACTCAATTCCTTATTTCAAATGCAGTCTCACCGACTCAAACAAAAAACATTTATTGAGATGTTGTGTCAAGTTTCACGTCCGATATCTGTTATCGATAGAATTGATAGTCGACTGTCAATAGATTCGATAGTCGAGTACTGGAGAAGGTTTTAGAAAAAGATTCTCGTTCCTGTTTTGAGAATGCTCATCTGTATTTGGATCAAACCAGGATCCTATAAGAACAGATGCAATAGAAGCTTTTTAATGCAAAGTCAATGTACAGTAATTGAATATATTTTTTTTCAAATTCAAAAAGAGTATACAAAATTACAAACGTGATGATCTTCAACAAAAACTTATTTCAAGGTTCAACAAGCTAGAAGACATCAAGCGTGCTAACCTTTATCCTAAAACATTTTGAAATATCTTCTCTGGAACTAAGGTTATCTTAGAGACTGGGCAATAATATTCAAAGTCCTTTTAGTGAGCTTCACTAAGATGCAAGAGCCTGTATTACAATTACAATACAATACAGTATATCCCATTATTATATTATTGGGTTTGTTGACTTGGGTAAAGAATAAAACATGAATAGAAAGGGAGGAATTCAGCCTAGCAAATTTCACAACATTCTCCTCCAAAGTACGTAATTGAAAATATTTGATAAATGGTGATAATATCTTATATCTCTTGAAAACATTGTCAGTTTCCAAAAAGCAATGAAAATGCAAATGAACTCACAACATGAAGAAATAACTAACTATCCCTTGAATAGTACAATAACCTAAATGCCTAAGTCTATTTGATAGGCTTACATGTTCTATCACATTAACACCATTCAAGATTTACATGGAGTTATCGTTTGAACTACTTGAGACTGCAGTGGAGCTTTCTCTACTTGCATTGTAAATTATCCAACTGCAGAAGGTCGCAGGTAACGGCAGGTTAAAGTTTACTGACGTTTATTTCTCTATCAAAATTATAATTTATTAAAACGGCCATAGCCTACAACTGTCAACGTAGTTCAAGAAACGGTTATGAGGAATGATTAACGCACAAGTTTAATGATATTCTAGTATTCTTGAACATTATGCATAGGATAAATTTATTGGTGATGACTCAATTATTTTCCTTCAAGCCATGAACTTGCCCAATACTCTAGTTTCACAATGTCATTATAGTTATCAATAGTATTATTAGACATTATTATTCTCAATAATAATTTCAATAGCTAGTAGAAACGTGTTTAATATTCCAGTTTTTCTATGTTATCAATTTATGTTTAATGTTATCAACGTCGTGACAATTACAGACAACATTGCCTTGAGACAATATTGTTAAAGTTGTTGAACCAGTATAAGTACCTACTTTCGTATTTATCTGTACAAATTAATAATTCCCTCAATATTTATTCAAGAATGTATCATTCTTTTTGGTTTGAATGATTTTGTTAGATCTTACAGCTCGATTTTGCTACTTGAGAAAAATAAATCATTAAACTTACACCTATTTGAACAAGATTTTTTAATTTGTGATATTGTAATCAATCAAGTTTCTTATGCTGGTGATACTCACATAAATCAATGTTATTTGAGTTCATAAAAGAGGTCAGAGATGATTCAATAAATACCAGACAAAATGAAAATGAAACCAATGTTCAATGAGAAATAGGAAACAGGGAATGGGGCTCCAATACGCTACGCCAACTGACCAATAAGACTGGAGACTGAATCTCAAGTGATAGAAGTTTGTATATATTAAAACGAACGAGAAGAATACAATATAAACATTTTTTGTTCTATTCCAAACTAATCAAGGAAAAAATACCTATTTTTTCACAAGAATATTAGCAAGTTACAAGAGCAACTATTATCTATCTACTCTTATCACTATTATCTATCTATATCCATAACCCTACAACTAATAAGTATTATAATTAGTTTATTCTAATGTCAACCATCTACTGGAATCGATAGACCCGATATATTTGAAGGACAAATTTTAATCAAACAATAAATAGGAACAACAAGAAATTCCTAATAGCCAAGTTGAATTGGGTGATTTTGGACAGGTCACGTTCAGAGTGTTGTAGTGTATTGTGTGTGTGTGTGGGTGACGGCGCGTGCGTGCGACGAACAGATGTGATCGGTGGTGACGTCACAATCGGCCATATGGTCGCGAAAACGCAACGCCACCGATCTTGTTTCCTACAACAGGACTATTGCTGCAGTCAAATTCACTTAAAACTGGCAGCATTTGTTGCATGCGAAGGGTTGATAATTTTCAACAGAAATGCTGACAGTAAATCTCACTGTATGATTCACCTTGTATTGTCAGCATTGGTTGGGATGGGCAGCGTTAATACAATCTTATCAACAAAACTGACAGTTTAATGTGAATCTTACTAGAGTAGTGAAGAGAAGGATTCACTATAAATTGTCAGCATTAGTTGAACAGGAAGCGTTGATGCTATTCTTATAACGAATGCTGACAGTTAAATGTGAATCTTACAATTAGAATGAAGAAAATGATTCTCCTGAAACTGTCAGCATTGGATGCATGGGAAGCATGACGGTATTCTTGTAAGGAATGCTGACAGTTTAAAACGAATCTTACAACAGGTGTGAAAAGAAGGTTTCACCTGGAAATGTCAACAATCGTTGCATATTATTTAAAAATAATGAATGCTGTTATTTCAAAATGAATAAGTACGAGCGTGTGTAGAGTAGTCTCACGACTACTATATGAAACTACTCATTACAATATTCATAGAATAAGAATAATAGAGATCCATGTTTTCTCTATGCTACAATCAATTAATTATAATTATATTGTGTATTACAAATGAGTTATAACTTTTCCCTGCCAATATTAATCAATATTATTGATGGAATATGGGAAAAACAAAAGTGGATCAATTTTATAGAAGGTCACCTTTATTTTCCGAATAAATTTGAAACAATTCATTTGGGCAGAGAACATAAACTCAACGGTGGAAGAAAGTTGCTGTTGAAAAACGTACGAGTTCTGAGTTTTAAATTTTTGCCTTCAAGTTTTGATCTCGTTTTCCACAAATTTCATGCGCACTTGAAAAATTGGACTTTGAATTGAATTAAAAAATTTCCTTGCTGGTTCTAATCACTCTATACATTATACAATGCACATCTATTACCATTGCTATTGCTATTGACAAACAATGAATCTCTACCCCTTTTACATGATAGGTTTTCTATGGGAGAGGTCATACTAAATAGTTTTAAATGAGTTCAATAGTAATCAGACAATAAACATTTCCCAAGATCTAACAATTAATAAGATAGATCAAAACGGAACCACTTGAATTACTAGTAATTGTTCAGAGTAAACAGTAGAAATACTGAGTAAACAGAAATGATCACTTGATGCATTGTATTATAATCCAGATCCTTTTACAACAATTGTAGGTGTGAAGTAATCAATTCAATTAATTACAATGAGATATCATGTTCCTTGAATTCACAGTGTAAATACTGGAATATCCATTACATCTCAAAAGGAAGATTTTCTATCAATAAAATCATGTCAACGACTTTTTAGAGTTGTAAATAATGCGGGATTGCGTTTTTTAATTGGACAAAATTGGTTAATGGAATATGGTGATTACTTGAATATGAAATACGTATTTCGACAATTATCATACATTAACATGTCTGAGTTTATCATCTTCAATGAAAAACGAACGATTAAAAACTTGATACTCTCTCTTTACCAATTCAATAACAGTCTACATATTATTCATCCACGTAATAATAGTGATAAGAAATGGAGAATCTTTTCTAATTTTACAAATCATTAGGCTACTGTTCTCAGTTGAGACGTATACCACAGTGAGTAGTAATATCAGAGAAGTTTACTATGTTAATAGTATCTTTTTTCTATTGTAATGTTAATTTTATCCAATTTCAATTTGATAGTAAGGTATAGAAAACTGGAGTGGGTCGATCAGAGTTGAGTGATAGTTGAATAGAAATTATATGAATGTGAATAGTACTAATACGAGTCTGAATACAAACAATATTAGCCTAAATCAATTGAATGGAGGCTGCATAATAATTGAATAATGCATAGAGTAGCATTAAAATTTAATGGAGTTACAGTACAAGTTGAAAGGGTGTTACTTGTAGTTACATCAAAGTGAGTTCTGATACAATTTAATGGCAAGGTATCAAAGACACATGATTGGTGCAGTTTGATACAGGCACATTGTTAATGGAAACAATTTACTGGGAACTATACGTAACGCTAAGTAAGAAAGTTGGAGCCGCGAAATGAGGTTATGAGTTTCAAGCGCAAGGACAGCAAGCTAAACACGACTTGTGTAATGCAACGCTCTCAACAGTCAACAGCGTATCATGGACCTTGCAAGTGATAGCACATGGAATTCGCCTGCCTGTTCTATAGAATACAATCACTTCATTATTGAATCTTCAAAACGGGTTGAATGAATTTGTTAATCGCCAATTAATCCATTATAAAAGAGACAGATGGCAATCAACAATACAGGATAAATATATTGATAACCTACTGATAAATCGCTAACAACACCAAGACCAGTAATAAATGAGTATCAATAATTTCCTTGAACGAATGCATTGATTGCATTAGAATTACAATATTTTTTCTGGTTTAGAGTCTCACAATTAAGGTTTCCAAAATTCTTAATAGAGAAAAATGTTATTTGATTTGGATGAAGAGAAATGTCATTTATATGTTGTTAAAGTATCACTCATTCATTACGTATCATAACATAAACAACGTATATCACTAAGGGTCGGTTTCCGAGCTCGGCATTTGGCTAAAATGGGGCGTAGTCGCAGTCATTGTCATAGTCACGTTTGAATTGAATTTCAAAAAACTAGAAAATTAAACAAAAAATAAAATAAAGAGAAAATAGAGTAAAGTTTCAGCTATTTTGAGTTATTTAGAAATGTTTAAATTTCGTCAAGGAAAAGCGCTTCAAATTATAGAAATGAGAAAATAAAGTCTGCGACTACTGTTATAAAAACTGCGACTACGCCCCGTTTTGGAAAGCTAATTTTCTGACTTCAGCTGTTCTAAGTCTAGGACTTGGCCAAATCCCGAGCTCGGAAACCGGCCCTTAGGCCCGCCGCAAAGTAGACCCACTCTAATCCACGAAAAGCAACCCACCCCGTGGGATGTTTTGTAAACCATTGCTGTATAATTATTCATAATCAATCAGCTGACAAGTGGATTATTCATTGCATGTATTATTATCATTACACAGATGTCTGGAGAAGCCTAGCAATGGTTTACAAAACATCCCACAGCGTGGGTTGCTTTTCGTGGATAAGCGTGGGTCTACTTTGCGGCGGGCCTTAGAGTACAATAACAGTAGGAAACGGTTGGCTAAAAACCACTAATTATTAAAAATCAATATATACGTTGATGGAATGCATTGATTGTGTTGGAGTTTGTGTGTTTTTTTCAGTTTAGTCTCCAAAATTCTTCGTCAAGAAGAATGTCATTTCTTTTTGATGCTCTGAAAGACAATTTAAAACGAGTTTTAAAAAAATGTGAGTATTTATCATGACATAAAGAGCGTATTGAAATACGTAAAATGGAAATACCTACTATAAGAGTAGGAAATGATTGGCTAAAAACATGCTGCTTTTGATCACTAAACAAAAAGTGCATCAGTGAGTCTACTTCATGGAAGAATATGAGGAAGAATCCACAATGAACCATTATTGACAACACTAGAGAACAATAATATTATTGATGAAGAAATTCTTCACAGGCTCAATTCTTTCTGATATCACTCATAAAAATAATCTCTATAATCAATGACTGGAAAACATTGCTGAAAATGATAGACAGCATTTTATAATAGAACTATATTTATTGATGAATTTCATAGTTTTCTATGTCTTATGAAGATTCAATAAGTTTTCAACCAAAATCATTGAAGCAGATTGTTTTATAAACGAATAATGGTAATAATGAGTTATTGAGTTTTGAGGCACCTTAAAACAATACGATAAAGTAACACTATATCAAGATTTACGACATAAACGGTCAAATGAGCATAATTGTTCGTTCATTTCGTGTATTTCGGAGTTTTATGTACTTTTTACCTTAGAAGAGTTGATAAAATTGATACGTTAGGGCTTGGTTCATGAACTTCATTTGGTAAATAAATGACACTATAGTGTGAATACTTTGGGAAACTTCTTGATTTTTTTAAATTCTACCTCAATACAACGTTCAACAGATCTCTATACCAAGCAAACGTCCCGAAATAATAATCCTAGGCCCAACAGGTGGTTGCCAACAATGAGAATCAAATAGAATTACATAACGACATACCTGTGCATGCAAATACGATGACAACAGCAAAAACTGACAACACATAATCCGGTAACTTGTATGAAAGGTAACACTAGTTCAAAAACTACTTGAAATTGTTGTTAGAATCATCTCACTAGAGTAAAGATTGTTACTAAAAGTATAATACAAACAAATGTTGTAGGTTATGAGACAACACACATGTTTTCAACTGGTACAACACTTTCTCATACGTTATAATTAAGTTTCACTAGGTTCACGATCACGGGAACACGACGTGAGTGAGCCCCGCGTGTCTTCACACACGTGTGTCAGGTTTTCCGAGTGACGTCATCACGATAAACGCCAATCACGAACCACAGGCGTCATTTCAATTGACAGGTGGCGCAGAGTGAAACCAGATTGCAACACTGGTGCGCGGAAGGACACACGAGTGCATCAACATCAACACCAACACCAACCAGTTGTATTGCCGAACAGACACACAGCACAGATCTGCGACTTGAACTCAACAACTGAGAGAAATACGCGACCAACTCAGTTGCTCTGTTGCCGCCGCTGTGTTGAAGGACGTTGCTGTTTACTGTAGCCCCCCATGTGCCCGTCCTATGACCCCCCTTTTTTAAATCTCCCCCCCCCCCGACAGCATCACCTGTACCTTGTAAATACACACACACACACACACACACACACACACACACACACACACACACACACACACACACACACAATCTTGTGGAGGCGTACTCACAGGAATGCTCGTACTTGTTATTCAATTCAGTCAACTGTTTTTTTTTTTCAAATGATACGAGTCAATTGAGATTTAATTGATGGATATGTTTATTGAAATTTTATGAATTATAAATTTATGGAATATACAGGTTAGGCAACTAATATACAGGTTACAGGTTAGGCAACTAATTCAATTATGGAATAGAGTACTACAGTTTATTCATTTAATTGAATGATCTTTATTTGTTGTTTATATCTCCCTATTTCACTAAAAAATCAGGTATCCTTTTGACGCTTCTTGTCTTTTGTATCCAGGCCCTTATTATCATCTCATTGCTGTAAGCTCATGAAACATACAGCATTGATTAGAAGGATTATCAGGAAGGTAAAGATACAGCTGTTCTACTTTTGGGAAGTTACAATATGCCCAAAATTCTTTTCATCATAAATCAATTATGAATCTTTTTTACTTTTTCAAAAACTATTGTCCATAACTATTTTTTGTTTCATATAACTCGATAAACTATATTATACACAGTACAAGCAAGTCTTAGAGCCATATGCACAATCTACGTTTAACCATACAGTAAGTACCATACTGTTAACCATATTAACCACTAGCAGGTAACCCGTGCTCCACAAGGGTCTATTTTAAAACTTTACAAACTGAGAACTTGACGTAATAAAATATTGGAAAATTGAAAATAGGCCTATAACCATCCTCGGTTAATAAAGAATCTTTATGCAAAATTTCAAGTCATTCAGTCCAATAGTTCAGACGTGATGATGCGTCAAACATAATTTTCCTATCCCGTTACGTGTATAAGCCAATTCTTTCCATTATTATAGTATAGATGGATGATTTATCAGTATCTTTGAATGAGAATAACTTTTGAACGGTTTGAGAAATCGATGTGCGGTTTTCACCATTCATTTTCTCTTGAAATTCTGTATCGAAATCATGTATTATATGACTACCTTCCAATTAAAAAAATGAAGTTGAATTTAAAATGGCGGTTCCAAGATGGCTGACAAAAATTTTGATGGGACAGAAAATCAGTTATTTTTATTCGAATAGGATCTCAATCATACCTTTCATCTAATCTCCCTTTTAAAGAAATGTTCAGCTGTTTCTATACAACAACTGGAAGCATGACAAATTGAAAACTTGATGTAATGAAATCTTCAAGAATTGAAAATAGGCCTATAACAATCCTCGGTTACTTAAGAATCTATATGCAAAATTTCAAGTAGTTCAGACGTGATGATGCGTCAAACATAATTTTCCTATTCCGTACGTTTATAAGCCAGTTCTTTTTCCATTATTATTAGTATAGATACGGTAACTGAAGAAAACATAATACTCATAGTATCATATTGATTTTTCTTCAATACATCAATTTTAGTATCGATTAGATCCTCCTCATTTGAATCAGGCAGCCTTTTGCTTCCCCAATTCCAAACAGAATACCTACAAATTCGTTTCACTCCTAATTTGTGTCTAATAGTAGGCCGACATTATAACTGAAGAATATCAATTATTACGGTACTAATTTTATTATGATCTATCTATTCATGCATTTCTTATGAATTCCAATGACACAGCATGAAACCCATGTCCATTTCATTTGTACTGGTTGCAAAATTTTACATAGAATAATTAATTGATGAAATCTATGATCAATCTTAATGAAAACAACTTCCTTCAAAAAATAATTTATAAATACTGTAATACGCTTCGAGGCAAAAAATCAAGTACAAAAAAATACGGAAGAATCGGGATTCGAACCGAGGAACACTCGCGCCGTGACCAAGTACTCTACCCCTAGACCACTGCTGCGTTCAAAATATGAAGCCCTGTACTAACGTTATAACTTCCTTACTTATAAACAATCACATTTTACAACAATGTAAGCTTTTCTGTATAAAATTTCATGTCCCTTGAATGGAATAATTTAAACATTAATTCTGAAAAAATCTAGAAAGAAAATTGAGCTTTAAAATTGATATAGAAAGAAAATTTGGGCTTCGAGGTGCACGATTTTGATATTTTTAGATATCATAATCTATGTGCAAAATTTGGAGATCTAAATCATTACCGTTTTTCCGGTATGCAATCCACAAGTTAACATGTTTTGAAGCGAACAAACACAACCCTACTCTCTTTTATTACATAGAAAGATAGATTATTTATTTAATCTATGGTTTAAGGCTAAACCACATTTACTAGTAGATGGTTGTATTGATCATAATGTGTTTCACACGCGGTTTGAACGAACAGCTGGCATACTCCGATTAAACTAAGCATCTGCATACGGGCCTTGGGGAGTTACGAGTACTTTATTAAGACATTTTTAGGAAGTGGTTTTTCGAAATTAATTTCTCAGTTTCTCATTCATAGCATCTTCCAAAAGCACAGCAACTTTCAGGTGTAACGATGATTTTACAAAGATCTTGAACTAAAAGTGAAAATTGTAGTATTGTATTCCTCCCTGTTCTATTGAGGGTAGGCTACATCATCAATAATTAAAAAAAATTGAGAAGTGTTCAAAAGTAAGCGATGTAACAATTAATAGAGAATGAAGAATGAAAGTTGTTGATTAGATTAGAAGGAAAAGCTTTTATTATTTTTAAATAAAATAATAAGACAAATTCAGTAAAATATATTTCAGGTGATGAAACCGTAAATTCCATGTACATTAACGAACGTATTTTCCTGTATCTCAGGACTTGGTTCCAAAATTTATGACAGTAATATACAACTCCCAACTAAAATTAGTACAGTTCACAACGAATGTTTCCCCAGCTTCCCATTTCGTACTCTGCAACGAGGCAACTGAATCACCTGAAATTACCGACACAGTTGCAATGGAGTACTCTATTATCCCCCTAATCTAAGAGGGTGTAACAGCATCCCCTCTACAATTGCACCTCTACATGACAACCCGACTGTTGACGTGTTTCAATAAATTCCAACAACTGCACATACAATTGTTGTTTGTTTCCTCCAGCCCACTCACTAAACAGAGTATCAGCAGGTCTATAGCATTACAAATGTGTCGAACAGCCAGCCTATGGCGCCCACTTTTGCTTTCAATTGATTAGATGACAAAAACCTGCTCGCCAATAGGCTTAACAAATTCAGCCGGATACGTTTGAACGTAAATCGCGTCCCACACATTGCTATAAAACAGGCCTACTATCACATTCTTTTCCCAACTACCAAGAATTAAATTATTGCACAATTCAAATCTAGACAATGTGCCACATTTAATAGCTGACTGAGTTTTTCAACAACAAGCTTATAAATTGAAAGTTATGATCAACAACTAAATATTCTATATTTCTATACTGAATAGTAATATTATGAATTATAGATATTCCGATTAATCAATAAAGCACTTCTGAAACTCTGGTTCATTTATTTGTTTCAGGTTGTAGGTTAACTGAATTCAAAAGTAGAAGAATAGAAGTAAAATAATAGATGATTGAAACCATGCTATTTTGTCAAATAGCTCAAGAACTATCACAGTTACTAACTTCTTTCAAGTCTCATACAATTTCTCAGCACATTCATTGACATACAATAATATTATGAATAACAGAATCAAGTCACTGAAATCTGGATGAAGACGTTGATTTTTCTGGCATCTCTTCCTGGATAATAAAGCATTTGAAGAAAAATTTTAACTTGACTTCTTTTACAGGTATGTTTTTATAGCCCTAGTTCTCAACCCTATATTCTCAGTGAATAGTGCTAGTTGCTAGCTCTCAACCTAATAAGTGCAACTCAGTACATTACTCTATACGTAACATCATATAAGCCTATATAAAACGAGTTGTAGTTAGGTTGTAGGTGAAGAACAGCAGGAGAAATTGAATTAGGACTTTGAGTATGCTTGTTTGAACTTGAGTATGCGTATGCTTGAAGCTTCAAACCTACATCATAACAACACAACCCCCAAACATCAATGCCAAAAATAATAGCCCCAATACAAGATCGTAGAACACGAATAGAATCAAGATCACACACAGTAATTGAGTGTGAATTCTGCAAAAAGAAAGGTACACCAAGATTAACCTTGACTAGCACGTTATTTAAATGCTAACATTTATTTAGTCACGCTCCACATTTGCCCGACAAATAAACACCAGTGAAATATACCGGCAAACTTTGTAGATAAATTTAGTTTTCAACTTTTTCACTCCAGGTTCGATGTTTGATTGAAGAAGTAGTGTCGGTGGTGGGGAGGGGAAGTGGTTGAGGTTGATCAGAACAAACAGATATCTGGGGAAAGCAGGGTGAAATGGGGGTAACTCAAGTCGCCCACGAACGCGACTGGTCGCGCGTGGGCGCGAGAAAATCGGTAATGCATGACGTCATTAATGATGTCACCGTTCGTAGAGGAGGCAGTAAATAAAGCGGTTAAAATCAGCGGACTGGTGCAGTTGTTGGCCCGCACCGCGCTAGCAAGTGACAAACACTAGGCTTTCGGCAATTTTGAAGCCACTGAGATTGACGCCAGTCGACCCATTGTCACGAACAATATTCATTACATCATAAATAATCATGAATCTTGAATCTCGAGACCAGGAACTAGCAATTCAATCTAATATTGGAATAGAATTACAACATAATTGAATGTGGGATATCGAAATGAATATAGGATATAGAATTATTAAAGGATATTACATGTACAGTAGTTGAAACTTGATAGAATTAATTGATTTGTTACATCAAAATCACTCATCATTCCAACTCATTATAATTCTCAGCAAAGACAATATGATGAAATTTAGCAGCTTATAGCTTATATTCGTTAAATATGCAGGAATTCATGAAGAGGGATATTTCACTGTATTAATTCTTTTATTATTTACATAATGTATTTATCTATCAACGTTTATTATATAAATTTATTGTCTTCAATGTTTGTCTGACAGAAATGTACCAATCAAAAACTTTCCTTTGGTTCCGAAATGCTTTATTACAGAGGTGTATATTATGACATAAAATCCACATTTTGAATAAGAATTAGAAATTTATTTATATTTTAGTGACTTCATTTTCATTTCAAAATGATTGATTAATGTAAAAAAAAACTAATTAAAAGTTTGTAACTTTCATATTGCAAAATGGATAAATAAACTATACATAATATTATTTAGGCAACCAATTCATTAATTTGCTTGATTAAACTACATAATTTATTTTATAAATTCTCTTATGAAAAGAGAAACAGCATCTACAGACATAAATACTTCGTTATTGATAATACTTGAATGTTTGTTTTATAGGTGATCCACAAAGTAATTCTTGGTTGTGTGATATTGTACTTGTAACACTACGGCTGTTCAATTTCAAAGATTTTACTTGATAATATGACTTTTATTAGCTCTATTCTGCGTGATTAACACTCAAGTCTGCTCTCTATCAAATGAGCAGATATAAAACGCTTGTTTCTGTCATATCAGATAGCCGCAAACATTGTAAACAACTATTCTACTGAAATACTTTTTATAAGTACAAGCAGCATTTGCATCTGCTTAGAGCTATGACATTGACCGTCATAACACTTTTTTATGTGTGATCCTGTTTCTGCATCTTGATATCTTAATCAAAACATAAATATTATCCAAAGGTCAAATAGACTAGATAATCACTATTCTCATTAATATAATTATTGTTCTATATAATTCAAAGTCACATAAATCTGATAGCAATATATTCCAAAAATTAAGAAATAAAAGTTTAATAAGAAAGTATTACAAAGTAGGTGGTAATCAAGATGTGAATGTAAGCAATAGATATATTACACCGACAAGATCCAATCTCTTGAAACACTTTTTGACTTCTAAACTTAATTTGAACGAACTGACCTACCTGGCTGGCTACCAGAATTTTAATACATTTAATTGGATTTCTGAATGAAAACATAACCTTTCCCTAGGCAACTGAAATAATTGATCATTCTCAAATACACATTACCGAACAACGAACACATTAGCAACATTCTTTGGTAAAAGATGCAAGATCTCTAATGCATAAATTTAAAAGGAAACCTGAACTGATTTTTGAGTTTTTTGTTAATACTCAACATTAAAGTTACATTAGGCCTCAGAAACTAATGGATGAACTGATTTGTTTTCTTACTTGCAGTATTTGTAAACTGGAATGCTATATCATATACTAGGATGTTCGTAAAAAACAATTTGACTAAATCAATATAGTTTGGTAGCCTTGGAATTAAAAATGCCCACCATTTACTATAAAATAATGTTTAATTGATGAATAAAAATATAAATCTCAGTACCCTTTTAAATTATTTTGTCACAACATGTTTGGGACATTAATTTAAAAGGTTACTCAGATTTATATTTTCATTTACATTGAAGTAGCCCTAAAGAAAAAAGACAATAAAATGGCATATCAAACAAACATATTTCATATGTTTAATGATTGATATTTGAATTATCATGAACATTCACTCCAATGATGTCATAATAAATTATGATACTGGAGAGAGTTTGGAATATTTTAAGGAATACAACAAATGTTGCTCAAATGTTATATCATAAGAGAATCGTCGTGTGCACACTGTTAGTAAAATCCTACTGTAGCATTTGTATGCTTGAAAACGGCGGACCAATCACAAGGCGTGAAGGATTCGAGCCACGCCTCTAGATTCCACCCGCTCGTTCCTGATAGGACATCAACAGTTTCCGAATTCAGACACTATATGGCAGCACCTACAGGGTGAGAGGTCGGTTGATTTCGATTAGTAATGATAGTGGAAGAAAAATGTATTCAAATAGGTGTAATGTATTCATATGTATTTTTCTAGTATTCCGTTCCTCAATCAATTATTCTGGCATTTCCTATACATGTTTTTTATGAATAAGTCATGGAGAAAAAGTCAAGTTTATCAGTAGTGGTTGACATTTCAAAAGTTATAACAATCTTTACAAAAATTCAAGTACAATAACTAAACACAATTCTAATCTCTATCTCAATCTTCTCTTGAAATGATTTTGATTTCATATGGAAGGCAAGTCTCAATCAAATCAATAAAAAACGATTGAATAAATGATCAAATTCAAGAATGCTGAAATACATTTCTAAAATTTTTGATTTACAAAACCGATTTCCTATAGTATAGAATAATTTAGTTCTAAAAACAAATTCCTTCCAGTTTTAGGTGTCATAAGAACACGTGCCTTGTTGAGAGAACTATTTGTGTCCATCGATTTGTCTCCAATCCTGTCCTCCTCCTCCTTTTTTGGCCTCTTCTTGTCCTTTATGGTGTTTTTCTTCGTTTTGGTTTCAACCTGCCTGACTCAATTAGTTAGCGCGAGTACTTAATCCGTTGCGTCTACTTCCTAGCCGGGCTTAACAACTTCCTTTTCCTTTTTAAATGACTTTCCTGTCTGCAATTGGAGCTTTGTTTTCTTCTCATACACTTCTCTTCTTTTGTCTCAGTCAACTTATTTACTTAATTATCTGAATCAAGTGCGTTTACTTAAACAGTGGGCCTAGCATTCAACTATTTCAGATTGAATATTATGTGAGGTGTTGTTAACTGTATAATATACTCTATCCCTTCATATTTTGTCATTAGTGCACATGTTTGATTTGAAAAGAATTAAATACATTATTTTCCAAATTTTTTGTATTATTTTCAGGATGTTATAACTATGATTTGCATTACTTGTTTCCTCATGAGCAAAATTTGTAAATTATTTTATTTTGTAGCATATAGCATTATTAGTCTAAAAGAAATGTTGTCGTCTGTGTTTTCTTGAGCCTAGAAGGGCAATGTCTCATTGAGACTTTACTAATAAATAAACATAATCAATTTATTCGAATCCCCTGCAACAATGCAATCAATTAGTTTGGAAAAATTCGTAATACCTGGAAAAAGTGTTGTTACTAAAACTAGCTCGAACACAAAACTGGCACCGTATCAATTTCATTGTACCCACGGTATAATTGCCTATTGTTGAATTGAACTGAAAAAATATATATTTTTCTCATTTTGTCATAATATGTAGTATTAAAAATTTGGGAAGCTATCTGATTTAATAATCGTTTAAATTCAAATATTTCAAGTTTCTTGAAATTAGTATCACAAATTTTAGCTATTGTACAAACAAACTCGTCCCACTCTCTCTTATGAAAAAAAGACATAGATATCGTTTTAGCATCAAGTTATCTATTCAGTTCATTCACGATATCTAGAATCTATCAAGGATTCAGCTATCGCGAACTCCAATCACCAACATTGATTTGCCATTTAGGATAGAATTCTGTGATTTATGATGACCGGGAGAGATTTTGAACAGTGTTCAGTGCAATGAATGGGACCTTCCACTCCATGCATCGGCCCATAAAAATATTCAAACGGTATATTGCAATAATTATGATTGTTACCAGCTCACGACTCTACTGGACCTTGATAATTTGTTCGACCAATGAGAGCAGCGATCGAATTTTGACTGAAAAGGCGCCGCAATCATGTTATTAATTCGGATATTTGGCTGCATGCAATTATGCGTTCGGATTGCCTCCAGGTGATTCTGTCTGCTTCAGTCATAACCAGATGGTCACTCGCGGTGTGCATTTCGTAATAGGTGATCATAGTTTTTCTCATGATTTATTTGCAAATCTTTGCGGTGAACCAATAACAATGATTGATTGCGCCCCAAGGTAATTCCTTTGCAAGTGACAATATTTTGTGATGAAGATCTAATTTCAGTTGAATACGCATGAAGGTTTTAAAACATAGAAATCAATAATTTGATTAGTTTAAATATAATTGAATTTTTCATTCAATCCGTAATATTCAAGCTTCATTTTTCATTATCTAACCATTAGAACGTTTTTTTTTCAAGATAAAAATGTTCTATCGCAGCTACACTTTTTTCTTCAGTGCAAACCGTATACAAATTTACCCATATACACCATCTGCGTATAAACGGGGATTGATCAGCTGTTCGTTTAAACCCAACCAATTCTTCTAATGAACATAGAGCAGCGTTAAACCTAGATGGTGCATAATTTTATGGACCTTAATATCAAGGATATACTGACTGGCATTAGTTGTATAAAAGTCGTTCAATGTATAAGATTTACCCCCACCAATAAATAATAATAGTATTCGCAACATACAGTATCATCATATTGTAAGCACTAGAATAATTACTACAGTAGAAGAAGGTAAAGTACAAAGAACTATAAGTGTGTACTATAATATTCTTCACATACTGAGAGTAGTCCAGTTGTGTCATCACTAGATGGATGTAGTCTACTTCCTTTTCTACCCACTAATGACCATACATCGTTCCCTAGCATTAGACGCACCAATGACTGATAGGTTATCATAGTGTTGATCTGGAAAAAACATGTCAGCCGAAATTGACTTAGCTAACAGTGATTGCCTGTGAAAATAGGACATGCTTTCTCTGACAGTGCCAAAAATAGGGGAGTGAACGAAGAAGAAGGGAAAGAAGATGAAGGATAAGAAGAGAAAGATGAAGAAGGCAGTAAGGTTGAGAGAGAATAAGACGAACAGGAAAAATATGAGAGAGAAGGAGAAGAGAGGAGAGATAAGAGAAAATGAAACTAAGGAAAAGAAGAAACAGAAGAAGAGGAAGAAGGTATAAAGAAAAATGATAAGAAAGAAGATATGAGAGAGAAAAGAAAGAAGGAAATAGAGGAAATAAAACAAGTAGAAGACTTGGAAGAAGACATTGATATTTTTTCTAATTCTATGTTTATTTGATACTTGATTTTGAAGAAGAAGGAAAAGAATACGAATGGAGAAATAAGGAAAAAGAATAATAATGAGGAACATAAAGAAGGGGAAAAATGAGAAGAGAGACGAGAAGGAGAAGAAGAAAAAGATTAAGATAGAAGACATTCGAGAGAAAAAAAATAAGACGAAGAAAAGAAGAAAATATGAAAAGAGAAGGAGAAGTTGAGAAAAAGAAGAGAGGAGAGATGAGAAATGAGAAAACTGGGAAGAAGATTACAAGGAGGAGAAAGAAAAAGAAGAAGAAGAGAAGCAGGAGAAGGAGAGTTTTGACTGGTGATTTGGATTGCTTTTTACAACACCAAGTTGCACGCTTGTCAGGTTTGCCGTTTGAAGTAAAGAGGACGATTCGCTGTCTGTTGACTGTCCGAAATACGTAGCCTACCTAATTGACATACCCCTCACCCCTCACCCTTCATCCCATCGTGTAAAAATAGTCAGGTTTGTTTCCAAACTCCGTCCAAATTGGATTTTCGGTGAAAAACTGACTAATAGTCACAGTAAACGATAAAGTGAAAGACATGTGAGTGAGATGATGTTCGTTGGCATTAGTTTTTCATTCATACCTGTTTTTTCAATATTTCAGGTATGTGCTAGTGAATAATCATTCCACTCATACTCCAGATTTACTCCAGATATAGTCCAAAATGATCGCAGCTAATGTCGCTAACATTAATGCTTGGGTGAATGGGATAATGAAGTATCACTAAAGAAATTTTCTTGTATTGAAAACGTCGATAGAGTAGAAAATGAGAAATACTACGTGTGTATAAGTTGCCTACACTACTCCTTCCTTCTTCGGAGGGAACAGTAAGTTCTCCCTATATTGGTAAATTTTACTAAAACAGTTTCTAAAAAGATGTCCATAGGACAAAATAAAGGTACCGTTATTTCTCTAAAGCTATAGTTAGTCAAGATACGACGTGATTGGTGAATTCCATGGGATTTGCCTCGAATTGTTTTCGAGATAAACTTTGTTTAAGAGAAGTGTTTGAAACTACTCGTTTGAGTTAAGCAGTGTCATTAAATTCTATTCGTTCAACATAACCTTAACTCCAAGGATAACATTATGAGAATAACTGATGAAAAAGTTTTTGTTTAAAGGCAGATTCGCACACATCTGTATCATTGATAACGTGTCTCGTACAGTGAGAATATTATTCCCATAAGTTCTAAAGGGACTGTTCACACTCGCTCGGCCGGGCTGAGTGGAAACAGTCCCATTACAACTCATAGGAATTAAATTTTTACAGTACCGGACACGTTCACTGATACTGCTATGTGAGAATCTACCTTTGGAAGCTTGTACTCTCATTGTATGGTTTGTGATTGTATAAATAGAAGAAACATACATTAATTTATAAATAAAATAGCCGTAATACTATAGAATAGTCCTTACATAAGAAATAGACGACCTGAATCACTTGCAATATTTATTGAATGAATGGAGCAGAAAGTCGTTTGTATAAATTGTTTGGAGAATGTGAGCAACTATTTATATCGAACAACCTTCGTACATTGCGCAGAGGTGAGGAAATAAAAATATAAAGTTTGTCAACAAAAGCAAAATGACGAGAAAGTTAGCGCGTTCGCGTTTGGACCGAGCCTATTAGACCTATTGCACGTTATTTATAATTCTTGGCCAGTAGAACATCCACTTCAACCTGGACTTAATACTAATTTCAAAGATTTAGAGAACTGGGCCAAGGTCAAGTACCTAGGATCTATGTGGAGTCGACTCACCACAGAAACATTGTTGACTGTCAAGTTTCTCACCTGAAAAATAAAAAAAAAAAAAACATTAAAGATACTCATGAAAACAGGCGACATTATAATATTATTGGAATAGACGACCAACAAAATTTAAGTTTTCATGAGTCTAATATTCTTTGAGTGTTTTAGATTCTGGATACTCGGAGTCTCAGATTGAGAATTGTAGAATTGAGTGTAATCTTGTTTTGAGTGTTTTAGATTGAGAATTAAAGCATTGAGTGGAATGCTTCAAGAGAATTGAGAGACAAAAATCAATGGGTCGATTGAATGAAAACTAGAATCTAGTGATTAGCAGCTAGTCATTAGTTCTAGCTATTCTGATAAAATTATACAGCTGACAGGAATCCTAGCATTTGCTTGAAAATGACTTAGAATTATTAGCAGTTGCTAGCTTTCATTCAATCGACTTAATAAAATAAATAGTAACTGATTCATGATGGTTTTTTCACACTAAAAACAGAAAATATATAAATTTTCAATTATTTTCTGAATAAAACCAAACTGAAAGTTGATTTTATTATTGTTAGAGGAGCAGTGTTTACTTGATTAATGACTTTATACTAAACATAGATCCCTTATACAATTCCACATACAAGGCAGCAAGAACACAACTATCATTTATCACATTGTCTGTGATGAAGCCCTTTTCAGCACTCCATCAACTCAAGCAGTCACTTCTTGTATCTACTGCTACATAAAACGGAACTCGAAATACACAGACAAACGTGAATTTATTCTGTTTATCCTTCTTTTTTTTAGAATTTCTTTTTCGTATTTGTCATCTCCTCTGTGGCGACGATGTTAATTGTTCTTTTTCATCATGAAACAAGACAACCATGGCCGGAATTTCTTTGAAATATTTTTCTGCCGTAATTGTTTCGAGTTACCCTATCTTCTGAGAGTAGACTATTCTTGTACTAGAAACTAGATGATTATTAATCTACAGGAGCTCTCACACAATATTTCATCGCAGTGAAATACATGTTGGATAAATTGAACTAGTACTTATGACAATATGAATAATATAAATGGATGAAGAACGATAGGAGAAAGCTCCATGTATCATACTATTGTTGAAGATTTTTAAATAAAGTTATAGAGAGACAAAGCCAATCACAATGAAAAAGTGATATATATATATATATTGAATTATTCTCCATACTTCTCTTTAGTCCTTTTGGTGGATTTCTACATTAGTTATGAAACATGCGATTAATTAAATACATGAATCAAAAAATGTAACTTAAGTAATATCAATTTTGTAAGTCATTAAGGGGAATGATGTCTTCTCTTGGAACGATGGATGCATGAGGTCTGTTTCACTAATAGTGTTATGAATGACTATAACTGACAGTTACAAATCACTTTACGGTCGTATGGAACCCACCAAGAATCATCATTCATAATCTCACATCAATAATTTCCCCAACCACAAGCCTAGGGTTCATCTGAGCATCATTTCCAACAACAAATCTTCGTGGAAATGAAAATACCACGAAACACAATGCAATACAAATAAAACATACCATATAATATCGGTAAAAGCGGGAAAATGTAAAAGAGATCAAGAAATCTCTAGGGAACGTCAACAACATTTCCGGGCCAGTAGTCTGACGAGAAAACAGAGCGAACTAATTTTTAATTCTGTTTCTATAGCATTCTCCCACATCCCATTTCTTAATTAATCTCATTCCATTATTGTCTGCCACTATTTACAAGCCTGCACTGAACACTGCACAAGCCGCTAATTATACGAGCACAATGCAATCTACAATCCCAACGTATTTCAAACGTCGAATAGTTGAGCCGACACTCACGCACGCATACTCACGGTCACATTTTGGCTGATGCCAATCATGTATATAGGTACGACTTTGGATCATATATGTAGAGTGAACTAGGCCAAGGGAAGAGAATAGTGAGATCCTTTACTATAACAGTTTGATGATCTTCTCAGTTGATGTCTTCCTTTGCTTTACCTTTTCTTCCTACATGCTTGCATCGAATTGTCTTGCTTCATAATAACGATACCTTTCGTCGAACTTCCAGATAAACTAAACGTACATAATTTACATTTGATTGGAAGAATTTTCAACAAATTGACAGTGTGTTCACCTTTTATTGACATGCACTAAAGTTATAATATCAAAATATATAACACCAATGATAACTATTTTATTTCTTTCTGCATGAATTAATCAATAAATTACTAATAGGACTATTAACTCATTATGTAATATTTGTAGTATTGCGATTTCAAAAGAAGAGCGAAGGATTGCTCAAGCTTGACTGTATTATGAATTGACTCAAAAGTAGATTATATACTGTTTTATATTATGATAAATCACCATACATTTAACCAACTTTATCATTGGACGATTGGAGGCACAATCGTCCAATGATAAAGGTAATAAATATGAAATTGTATCTACTAGTGTAATGTATTTGGTCAATGGAATATAGCAATATTGAAAAATTTACGAAAGATTATCGTATGTATTTTCAAAATTCTCAAAAGTTGTAGACTTGTGAAATATTCACAACTTGTGATTCATGCAATACTTCCGAAATAAATTCTACAAAGATCTGTGGACTACTACTGGAGAGGTTTAAAATCAGACTTCCTCATTGATCGACAAAACCCTGTCAACTTGCCAAATTACAATAAACAACAATAACAATAAAAAAATCATTATTGGCAAAAACAAGAAAAAATTTGATCTTGAGGACGGAAAATAATTATTCAAGAATCTGTTAATCGGAAATTAAAACTTCAAACTTTGAAACTACTGCATAAAAATAATAGTTCATATTGTTTATCAGGAAACAAGAAATCATAAATTACATTGGCGAATGCAACAGAAACATGACTGACTTTTTTAATAAACGACGATGGAAAATTCACTTATCTAGTTCCCTTGTCAAACTATAAGCAATGCCATTGATTACCTTTGAATTAATTTTTTTAATTGAGTATTGGAATGAAAAACATTCTTCTCTCACATTAAGACTGAAGAGCCATAATAAGATTGACGAATACCAACTTCAGAAAAATGCATAAAGCAGAATGAATTTCTTAATTTTCTGATAAAATCGGAGGTTAGGCCTCCCATTATCATTTTTGAAAAGTACCACCATCAATTCTATCTACATTCGATTTACACTTCAAAAATAAATTGGGAAAAATTGAGTGGTGTATTTGTCCATGACGACCTCCCGTTGTACATAGCTTCGGAATAGTTTAAAAGTCCAACAGCTGTCTCTGTATGGCAAAGAAGTGGATATTTTTAAACTGAAATAATGCAAAGGCGCCAAGTTTCGTTTGCTTTTTTACAACTTGCCATTGTATAAAAAATTAACTTGTCTACAAGTCGCGTCTGACATAACCAGTCACTCTTCCTCTGTCTTACAGAGCGAGAGCGCACATCAAAAAATTAGAGCAGAAACACCTGATTGTTCTATTTTACACTTTATGAATCTAGTAACATGAGTACTAAATAATTGAAGATGTATTATGTTGTTCATAAGGGCTACTACAGTGTACTATGTTCACAATCGATTATGTCTCAAGTACATTGTAAGTGGATTTTTCTATGGCTACTTGAGTCAGAAGAAGAAAAATACAGAAGAAGAAAAAGAAAAATACAGAAGAAATTTCAATCACAACTCGATTTAATAGTGTGTTCACAATAATACTGTACACACAGAAAGATTTAAGTTCGATAACAAACATATTTCAACTCGTTTACAAAAGGACTGCAGAAAGAACCGTTCCACTTGAGTTTACTGTAGTATTGCATCAATAGTAGGGTGGATTAAGAAGCTACCAAAAACGAACTTGCATTTGCCGATAGGTTCTGCTGAGGAATTTTGGCTCCATTCCCAAAATTATCCAGCCAGTGTATGCATTTCAAAGGAGAGGGGATTGCAGAAATTCGTTTCCGAAAACATAACAAAATGTAGAAACTGACCATCTGCTGGCCAGAGTAGAGAGAGAGAAAGCAGAAGAGAGGTGGTGAGAGGGTGAGAGATAGTGAATGAAAGAGTGAGTGGGAGATTGCGTGAGAGAGAGAGAGAGAAAGGACTGTGGCAGGCGGGTGGTTCAATACACAAGACAAAATTATGACGCAACAAGGCACATTTTCTTTACGTCCGAATATAGGTTAGGAGTGTTTCAAAGCCAGAAACATGCTTCAAAACACTTCCAAAACTAGATTTAACGTCATCTCAAAGGAATCCCGAGCACCCCTCCACCGGCGAATATCAATTTATTTCATTCGTATGCCAACAGGAAATGGGATTGCAAAAATAGATGGAAATAGATGAAAAATAAGGCTGTTAGCAGAGAGAGAATGCTTAGAAATATTATGGATAGTGGAGAATGGAGGAAAAAAGATTTTCAAGTGCGATGAACCAATATCTGACTAAAGTCAAGATCAGATTGAAAGATCTTATATCAAACAGTTATTTCAGATTAAGCACAGACAAAAACTCAAAGCTTTGTATGATGAATGATTATGTGAAATTTAACTGAAAAACGAGTATATTCTAAATCATATAACATGGTTTAACATTGGTTAAAATAAGATCATATATGATTCAAATAAGATTTGAAAATTTTATTGGAGTTATTGAAGAACTACTTTGAAATCAAGTGAGCCCGTACCTCAAACACAATGACATCGGAATAATTTTGTTTCTCTGGATGACTAGAACATTTGGAGAGGAAAAAACTATGGGAATGATAAAATGTAATTTTCTGAAGTAAATAATGGAATTTTAAGAAAAAATCATATAAACTAAAATAATTGAATAACGAGTATATTATAGTCTATTGAGTAGAAAATGGAATAAATCAAAATTTTATACCAGAGCACTAATTTCCATTTCACATTCATGAGAGTGAAAATAATGTGACACAAAAATATAAGGAACATTTTTAATTTTAAACAGAAAAACTTACACAATATTACAGATGGAATTAAATGGAGAATGCATTTCTTCAAATGCTAATAATTACACAATATTATTCACTCCCAGTACGATAGCTATCACATTCTTTTTTCAATGATTCATGATTTCTGACTGGAATTATGAGATTTCCTTTTCAATAACCATTACAATATAGACGTAAGAGGGGGATTATATGCACGTTTGTACAGATTTTTATTCACTTTTACAATAATTGTTACTACTGTTCAGGTACCTTAAAACAATGACATTGGAAGCGAGAGATTTCCACCTGTTTGACGTATGGAGGTCCTCATTACAGCTCTGCTCTAAATGCTGCAGCCGAGCAATCACGCGTAGCAAATATTCAATTGATACTATTCTCGAAGCGAGCCTTGAATGTTGACAATCGTTATTCACCAATATTGAGCTTTTCGGACGTCAGTGATTCTGGCACTGCAAGCTCACCTCCTTCACGTCCAATAATGCAAGCTGATCATTTGTTATCTTGTCCAATAAACTCAACCGAATGAAGCAAACTAACTCAGAAACGAGAGTATAGAAATGTTGTTGTATTATCTCAACAATAGAAATGAACTAGAGAGTTTGTCACCTAATAATAAAACTGAACTAGAGAGTTTGTCACTCAATAATACAACTGAACTAGAGAATTTGTCAGAGTGTCTGAACTCTGGTTTGGTTGAGAACAAGCCATAGAAAGACACATTCGCCGAAACATTCCACTGAACATTTTAAATTGTTTCACATTTTTAACATGATTTGATTCAAACAATGTACATGCATTTCTCAGCAATATGAATTATAGCTTTGTAGTGAAACTTTGAATTTCAAAATGCTATTGGATTTGAAATATTCACGATTCAAACGAAGCAGCAATCTCCAAATTGGATAGCGAGTAGTTGTTTTACATTAATTTGAAATTTAAATTAATAGTTAGATTTCTTGGTCATATTTTTAATCTCCCGTGTTATCGGATGGGAACTGAAACGCTTTGGGGCATATAATTGCAAAAGAAAAGATGTGATTATGGATGAGTAAGAAGAACAATCAACAGAATATTGAAATTAATAGTACAAATAATAGAATAAAATCAACTTCAATACTCTGTCAACTTAATCCTCAAACACATCAATTTAGCAGCGTTTATAATAGAAGGATATGATGACTAACCATTTGATCTCTCTGAATTATCTATTTGTCACCGCCGGATAGGTTAGGTATACTTAAGAATTAACTATAAAATTAGTAATCATGATGTAAATTTAATATACAAACGTAAGAGAAAAGAATAATTCAAAATACAAGAAAATTAGGTTTTACAATTACTACTATGCTGGATTCTGATAAGATGTTGATGTATATTCTATTCGTAAATACCTTTTTATCAGTTGGAGGCCTCCTATTCTTTTTTTTATAACCGACATTCACTTATCTTGCAAAAAAACACATGAAGCTCTTGAAGTATTCTACACTTGTGATGAATTGGTTCCTTTTTCAGTAGTTATTTTCAAACGGATTTGTTGACAATTTTCCATGGCCATATCAAAGATTGTGATTCCAAATTCAACTAGATACCTTAAGATTCAACGAGATTCGACCAGATTCAATGATATTCAATTAGATGCAATGAGATGCAATGACCGCTGTAGAATAAAAGAAAAGAAACTTTTAACTACTATTATAAAAAAGATGAGTTCAAAAATACAGAATCGGAACTTTTTGGAACATGATACCTTAATAAATTTGTCAAGAGAAACAAAAATATAATTCATAGACAAAGAATTCAAATTAGTTGAAGTGAAGCTTCCAAAATATTTTATTTTATTACTTTTAAAGGAACATGTCAACATGAATCAGACTTTATTATATTATAGGTAATAGACTAGCCAGAACAGGAATACATATCAATAATTTCTATTTTATTTAAAAAACTTTTGAGACAACTTAAAGCTTGAATTTTATGTGAAAATGTTTCAAACATTGGATAAGGTTAAATGATCTGAAAAATAATTTTAAGAATGCTAGGATAGAATTAAATTCAATTTGCAGACATGAAAATTTCAAACAAGAAAACAACTCATAAAGTAATTTAAAGAAATAAATCATTACCTGTACAGCGGATTTCGGATGTGATAAAATGTACATTTCCAGAAAAAAACTTAAAAAGAAATTCAGATACTTAACAACTGGAATTAAATTACGGTGACTGAATTTTCCACCATGATTACTTTGCTTTAAATCAATTCACAAAAAAATCATCTACATGGAAAATTTAAAAATAAAAGAAATAAAAATAAAAATAGATATCACAACTTGTGATGTTAGAAAATCTTTGCTCTGAGCGACTACATCTTTAGCAGAACCAAATTTTAGCAGAAGCTAAATAAAAGGACAAAATACAAGGATTAATTAAACGATCCTTCTCCAAGAAATGCTCGAGCAAAAGTGTTCAGACCAAACGAGAAAGGATTCAACAAAAAGTAGAAATGACGTAAGCAAAACGGAAAGAAAGCAAATCTGAAAGACAAGGAGAGTAGAGAGAAAGGAATAGAAAGACTCCATGGCACTGATAAGGACAGAGCAAAGAGAAAGAAAGCACAGAATCAATTGAACAAGCCAGCGTTTGCAAGTTTCTAGATATATAGTGAAAAAAATAATGCTAAAAGTAATCATGTTAGAAAACGTCTCAGCACGTTAAACTGTCGGTCCCGGCTGAAGTGTGACAGTCTTAAGGCCCATTGACGGCAAAAATTATATATTTAGACGGTGGGACCTTTCCGCAAGGGATTCCCCACCAACAAAAGCCATAGGAATTTACTTTACTTTTACTAGCTTTGGCCATTTTTAGAAATCTATCAAGTGAGTGTCTTGAAAATAACTTTTACTAGCTTTGGCCATTTTTAGAAATCTATCAAGTGAGTGTCTAGCAGAGAAGGTTTCAGGATGAGTTGAATGGATTGCTCAATTATCGAACAGTCGTTGAGAAAATTCGTGATTATAGACTGAGTTGGATCCCTTCAACTCCATAGGGTGGAAACAAAGCGAATGTAGCTTCATACTTGAGTGTTGATTGTTGAATGTAATGCATGCAAATAAGTGGGTCAAATCATACAACTCCACAATTTTGTATACAACATGCATTACATACAACCCTCTCAATCTAAAAATTACATTCTCCGCTCCACTGTATCCACCCTTATTCCAATGTATAATAATTTTCAATATTTTCACCGCTTATTACGGTATTGATTTAAAACATTTCTATTTATTTGTTCATAAGAATCATTATTATCATTTGATTGAATCACAACCATTACAAAAATGAAATATGAAAACATGCACTACCCAAAACATATTAAACATAAATAGTTCATCAATGTATTTTTATTTTAAAACTGTCGGTGACAATCTATCAATGAATAACTGAATACCCTCAATCAATATCTGACTCACTAGTGGTGAAGATGGATCTGGCACACCTACGCAATCCCAATGACGCCCGGCCATCGACAATTATTGTCAGCTCGGAAAAAACAGGTTTGTAAAATTCGGCACCTGAGCCGATTATTTATAAAGTTTGGCTAGGACACCAGCGCGCAATGGTCTTCAAAGGGCGATAAAGCGTTTAATTTCGCCTCCTAACTCCTAACTGCCCGCGCGACCCACAATTTAATTGTCGCCGGCTTACACTACATTAACCGCCACCGCCATTTCCAACGGCGAATAGTGCTAAATTAAGACTTTAAAGAGACAATCGACAAGCGTATCAAGGATAAGAGTTCCTGAAAAGAAGCGAGCATTGCTGCTGCTCAATGGTCAGTGACGGGGGGCTGGAGGGTCGCCAGACCACCCCTCCCTTTACCACAACCACCGCTAATCACCTGGACAATACCAGACTACTCAAACAAATGAAATATGGGAATAAGTCCGCATCAATCATAGTCGATTTGGGCGATACTTTGTTATTGTTGATACACGAATTAGCCTTCTTCAGCCTTGGTGCTTGGTGGTGTTCAAGTAATTTACAATTACAATACTAAAAAAAAAAACATTTTTTATTACAGTACTAGCCACTTTGACAATTGCGGTCTAATCGAACGAATTGTGATGTGCAAATTAGTGTTCATCAATCATAGTGGAGTTGAGCGATACTTTGGTGTCGTTAATCCACAAAATAGTGTTCTTCAGTCTTGGTAGAGTTCAGGTAATTTGCAACTACAGTACTAACCCCTTGGACAATAACGATCTAATCGAACAATTGTACATCAATCATGATGGATCTGGTTCCGATGGATAGTGTTCTTCTGTCTTGGCTTGGTGGAGTTCAATAGTTGTATTATATTATGTTTTTTTTCTGGCTTAATGTAAACTAATGATTATTTTGTTGCATTCTTGCTGTCTTATTGTTATAATAGTTACGGTATTTTATAATATGACATGATTTCACAATCACTTGGAATGAGCTGGGCTTCTCAAACAAATGAAAAGTACATAAAAGTAGGCATCAAACTTTGTGGATTTTGGCGATATTATGTGTTATGTCATAGAAAAGGTGTTGTTTGAATTTGTGGTTACTTTTAAACAATATAATGACGAATGGACATTATGGAATTGGTGGTGTTCAATTCAGCTGGAGAGCTGATACTCTTCAACTGTTAATCAACTGGACAATACCAGACTACTCAAACAAATGAAATACGGGAATAGGTCTGCATCAATCAGTGGATTTGAGCGATACTTTGGAATTCTTAATACACGAAATAGTGTTCTTGCAATTGCAATCTACTCAAACAAATAAAATATGCAAAGAAATAACCATCATAGTGTATTTGCGTGATAGATATTCTGTGTAGTTATTACATGAAATAGTAATAAAATAGTAATAGTAATAGTAAGTACTTCAGTCTTGGTGATATTCAGTTCTCGAAAGATAACTGATGAAATCGTCAACTGATAATGAAACATACAATAGTAGTCTACTCAAACAGATAAAATAGATATAATTGAATTGTCATAGAATTTGATTACTTAAATGATTTGTCAGTACAAGTTTTCATGTGAAGCATTCGTGTTCCATCATTGTCTTCTTGGATATTTTATGATCAGAAATAACCCTACAAATACACCGGTGTAATAAAACAAATGAACAATACACAAATTGACTATCAAACAACTGAGAGGTATTTTGCTTCATTAACTAAAACATGAAAATTTGGTCAAGTTCAATTAATGTCTCATAGATCTTAGTGTTCGGTTAGCTTAGAGAGCTAACACAGCAGTTTATCTAGCTTAGGCCTACCACAAAAAAAAACAATCATTGTGAGAAATTCCTGAATACTTTTTTGAAAATTAATGAGGAAGAATACTCCATGATAGATATTTAAAGGAAGCTACCATCCCCTGTTGCATGAAATAGGTGTCGCTGGAAACTTGAAATTTGAATGATACCAAACGTTAATGAACGTGACGAGCAGTCAGAGCATAGAGGGCAGCACCTGCTTGGTGGGAGGATGGGGGGACAGTCTACACCTAGAACACAGCTTCCAACAGTGAAAGTGAAAGAAGACAAAAATATAGAGTAAAATATGAGGAAATACATAGTGGTCAGAGGCGACACTGGTCTGCTGTCTGCTGGCAGCTTCAAAAAGTACTTCTGTCGTGTTGATTCCTAATTTAGCGATGGCCCAGAAATTACAAAATAAAAACACACACAAAATAGCGTTTTCTGTCTCTTTGAGCTGCACTTTTTCTTTGACAGTTAACATTCATTTGTCGGACAGCGGGCAGTTTTGCCTCTTTTTAATAATCACGGCCTAATTTGAAAGTTCCGACTGCCAAAAAGCAGCCGGCAATGGCGGAACTACTGATGTATATGTCATTGCCAACATGACTGATTACAATTTCCCCGCCGTGATTTATGGCCAACAGCTGAACCAAATAGCGAGATTTGGTTGGTGCCCTCTTCAATCAAACTAAACATGTGTCTATTTTGGCTGTGGTTCGCCACCCGCCATCGCAGATTCCAGGTCTCGCTCGGGTGGCGATCGCACGTCCAAGCGAACAGTTTCCCAAGAGCCGCAAGGTCAATGGAAACTGTTCAAACCTAGTGTCCTCATCCCATATCTGCCAGTTTAGGGGAGGATTGGAGGAAACGTTTTGGGCTGTGCCTGTTGGTCATTTGACCCACCCAATCATTTTAATTAATTTGTTATCTAATCATTAAATCATGATATCTGCAATAGATTGTTAACTGTGTATGAACAGTTGATTCTAGTCTCATGGACTAGACATAGGTGGTGACAAGCAAATATAGTAACTTTAGTCTAGTGCCATCCATAAATCACAGAGCACTGTGATATGTTCATAAGACTGGGTTCGAATCCCACACCGGGCAAGATATTTTTCTCGGGCCAATCCCGTGTTTCGGATAGACACGTTAAGTCGTCGGTCCCGGCTGCCTAAAAAGCAGTCTTTAGGTCATGTCAGAGGCCCTGAAATTGATCAGTTGCGACCTGAAAACTCTGACACCAGACCTGAGCCAGCCAGGTCACACGATATTATTATTATTATTATTATTATTATTATTATTATTATTATTATCCATAAATCCCATCCACGTCACACATTTTGATGAATCAACTCCTTTTTTCATGGAAAAGGACTCTTGATGAGGAACAGAACTACAGTGGAAATTGTTATGTGAATGGCTGTTATAGGATAGCAGGATGATAATGAAATCACGAAAAGATACTTGGAATACCTTGATAAGAATTGGCATCCAAGGATAAGGCTCAATTTGGAGAATAAGGGATAATATTTCTAAATATTATAGAAATTACATCACCATAGTTAAGTCGAAAAAAGTTGACAAAATAGTTGATAACGCATACAAAACGCAAAAGTGATAAAACGATTTTTAAGATCAGATGAATAATATTAATACAGGAGGAATATGATTCTAAAAGTTTTGGGCAGTGCCTATTGGTCCTTATCATTTTAATGAATTGTCCACATTTGAATCATGGTATCTGTGATGAATTTTCGTTTATCAAAAGTGGAAACTGAAGATATTCATCCGTCAAAAGCCAAAAAGGTAGAGAACACGGAAGTTTAAATTGAGGTTGAAGTGTAAAACTATGAAATTACTGGAAGAATAGTTTTCTAAACGTTGGAAATGTATTAGCAAATGAGTCACTGAAGACAAGTCAAGAAAAATGGAAGCCAAATTATGAGAAACTGATAAAAATTTATTTCGTGATTTGGTTGAGGAATCTTACAAACGTGAAAGATTATTTTCAAAAAGGTTGAATTTTGAAACTGATGAGAATGAATTTCGAGGTTGAGGTGGGAAATTTTACAGAAGAAAAAACTATATCCAAAACGGTTGAATTTTTTTCGAAACTGTGTCACCAGTGACCTAGCCAGCAAACTACAGAGGGCGACCTGCTAACCTTCTCTTGTAATTATTCACTTGCGTACGCGCAATGGCACGCGCGCACAGTGCATCCGAACAACAATAGTCAAAACACCTGAGGAAACATCTCGCCAAGATAAACCAACCAACATACTACGTTCTTCTATGAGGAAACCGCTTGATTCACTTCAAACTGTCAGTTTCCCTCATAGATAACATCAATGCTATGCATTCAAACAATGATGACAGTTTCAAGTGAATCTCACAGTAGATGCTATGTGGAGTCTGTCAGTGAGAACCCCCCCCCCCACCCCATCACTCTGACAGAATATTGACTGGCTGACAGCGCTCAGATGAAATACAACAGGCCAGATAAAGTGAGAAGACGACACTTCCAAATCGATTTTCAACAATGAAGGACATGCTCACGAGGGTAAACATTACATGTGATGGAGTGACTTGGAAGGAAATGAAAAGAAACTTTGAGAGGAGCCAAAGTGCATTGAATAATGCTACATCGTAAATTTATGAGAATTAAATACAGAGACTCCCGAAATTCCTACTCTTTCCAGAGATCGTGAGTGAATTCCTTGGATTGAATTATTTATTGTTTTAGTGGTTTTGTTTTTTGGTCAGGGTTCCAATGAACAAAGCCACTCATGAAGTACTACAGATTGTTGATTTTGCTGAGCACGGATTGGCACGTTAAATTATCGGTCTCGGCTAAAGTATGACAGTGATGAGGCCCATTGACCGCATGATATACTCAGGCGAGGTGGAACTTCCGTCAGGAACTACCCACTAATAAAAGCCATACGAATATCATTATGATTATTATTTTGCTGAGGGTGATGCCCGAATAAGTTCTAGGCTTGTGTGTGGATATATGTTGATAGACGAAAGGACTATCAGCTTCAGATGGGTTCCGAACCACCGGAAGCAATCTTGAAACTAATTATAGTGAGGTCCACGTTATAATGAGAGTATTTAATTAACACTGGTGTAGCTATCCTTTTCTATCATACAACAAAGCAGATAGTTTTGTCAGATCGTTTTTCAACAATATAGAAATATAACAGCCAAATTTCATTCCAATTATGATTATTTTATTATTGAATCACTAAAAAATATCATTCCTTTGCGAATAAAATATAGATTATTATTTTCAACAAGAAAGAACAGTTGATATCACATCGTTATCGAAGGCATATCGTTATAAAAAGGCAGTGACAAGGCAGAGAATCGGCAACACTGTTCTCCTATGTTCCTCCACTGCCAATATAACATGGACCTCACTATTAGTAGCCTGCGAAAGTGGTTACCCTCTCACCCATCCAGGGCCTCGTATCAGGTGCACCTATTTAAACTATTTATTTATTTTATTTTTATATTAGAACTTGAACAATCAAATAAGATATTATCGAAACTTTTGTATTGCAACAGTAGTTCCAACCCAAAACGTCCATTAATTCCAGTTTACCGCGAACACGGATCCCAAAGGAATCTCGAGGAGAAATTTGTCATTGAGGTGATTTGGAGTAACTTACGGAGTAGCGATAATCCTTCAAAGCCTCGATAACTTGATGATAATCAACAAATTCTGAATGACCCAAACATAAACATGACAGTTAAAACATTCATTTATTTGACTGGTCTACTATTGATAAGGAGGCTGAGCTGCACTCAATCTTTCTCCCAAGTTTGACATGTGAACATGAGAAATGCATTAGGCTATAGTCAAAGACGGCCACCAACAAAAATATTATTTGCTTAGGTTTTGAAGAAAACCAGAGCGACAATAATAGAAAGAAGTTACTGGAGAGATATGTGAACCAGGTATAATTGAAAAAATATATATTTTTATGGACACGAAATTTACAATATTGATAAATTGGAATTGTTCACGAGCATTATAAAATAATTTACTTTCGTAGATGACATGCATAATTTTTAGATGTCATGAGAATGAAGAATCACACACACACTCTGGACCAGAACACCCATTCTCCTCCCTACTGTACTGTTATTTTAAAATTGTACTACTTTTAAAAATACAAAATAAACAAGAGAAATACTTATTTACGGTTGCACACATTCAGAACAAAATGGAATGTTGGAAAATTTGATTTTTCTGCTCCTCTTCTTGAATGATCTGAGGGCGCCAAAAATATACACTCCATGTTCAATTTTTCATTCCAACAGGAAATAAGACAGCATACAAGGTTAGAATATGATCTCATTTTCATGAGTGAGTGGTGGATTATTAATTAAACACTTGCAATATGCAGGTGAATCGCAATGAGCAACAGATTAATCAACCAAACGCGGAGAAATTTTGAACGCTTCAGGAATTTTCCCTAGATTAATATGAAGTGTTCGTGCAAACTGCAAAATATCTGCCATTGGAATTATATAAATTCATTGAATTCTTCAATGATTTGGAATGTTCAATTTTCAAATATTTTGAAATGTATGTGAGATAATAAGAGTCAACTGGTCATGACTTTTATCAATCTCATTGAATCGAAAAATATTCATAGAATATTATTTTTTCAAAATTAACAATAAGCTTACAAATAAATGCGATACAGAATGCATATCGAAATGCGAAAGCTGTTTACTATTCAGTGCAAACATGAATAAAACAACAGCTTCATTTTCCAATAGAATCGAAATATTCACATTTATTGATATCCAAAACTGTGCTTTGCAACAAATTAAATCTAAGCATCATGCAACCAATTTTTGGACAATTTCTATCTAAATTTGGGAAAGGAACAGTTTTGGGCTTTAAGCCTGTTGTTCCTTTCCCAATCATTCATAGTTGAGAATGGCATTGTATTTATCAATGTATAAATAAATGAATTCAAAATATTATTTGGTAGTGTCAATATTACAAACCCCTAAGAATAGCACCTTCTCCAACCCCTATCAGCCCCTCGATAAAACACATTCATTACAAATACCCCACTAGGCCTACTAGTAAACATAAAAGAATCTCCATTATTGAGAATGACCTGATACAAAAGATTTAAGGACTGTAAGTTGTATTTTTCACTTGTCAAATTAGGAATCACAGAGTACAAAGGACACACATCTAACCTGAAAACGTTCTTTGTAGTAATGCAGCAAATGTAACATCATGAAACTTTTCATTTATCCCTATTGAAGGGGAAGGCAAGATGTCAAAACCACTTAAACATCAAGATACTGGTTTCGATTGTCACACCATGATCAATTTCTGGTAAACTCAGTGGTTGTAACAACTTTGAATCTTTTTATCAACATCTAACCTTGAAAAGCAACACACTACTTCTGCTTCATACTTTCCAATAATAATTTTTGTTACCTATCTTTGCTCTTGTCAAAACAGACAACAAAAAATTCAACAAACATTTAACTACAAAAAGCAACGCAGATTTCTCCAACTTTTAGTCGGCAACTTCAATAATATTTCGAATGATAATTTCTGTAGTCTATGATTACACCTGTCAAACTAGGCAAGACAGAATCAACCACACTCCTAACCACAAAAATCAACATACAACCTCTTCATCGATTTGTCAAATTTGGATGATACATTTTGTCATCTAATTGAATAATTTCGGAAGATAATTTGTGTTATCTAGGTTACCTGTCAAACCAGACAACATTACCAACATACACCTAACCTCAAAAATGAACACAGAACTTTTACACATTTTGTGGGTAACTTGGATAATTTACCTTCGCAATGCTTGCATGCGACATGGCGCCTCTCCGCGCTAACCGGCATGTTGCCACTAGAGCTCCCATCTCACGTGACACACAATACAACAAAAGTACGCGCACTCACACTCCATGCACTTGTGCTCGCGGCCTACTGACTGACTACTGACACTCAACTCTTCGTCCGACTACGACGCTCAACGCTCAAAAACTAAAGCCAAAGCACATCCACCGTCCCGACGCTCAATCTCTTAGCCACTCTCCCACTCACTCCGTCTCTCTCTCGCTCAGGCTCACACATATCTGACGCATTCCTTGGCATCTCACCAGACGAGCACAGCAACAGCATCATGGTACTGTAGTAAATGTCTCCCCTCACACCCCTCTACCACCGCGCAACTCTCTTGTACCCCTCAAACAAACCCCCATTACTCATATCACCACTACTGCCTTTATGAAATTGCTAATTTCCCTAAATTAAAGGGATGTTGATAAAATTCAATTTCGAAATGGCTTATTTCATACTGTTTGGATGCTACCGAGCTGATAACTCACCACCGTCAACAAAGTAACGTTACTCATCATTATTTTGTACAAATACATTGTGATTAGTGATAAAGAGTCAATGTTTCGTACCTATCATCTACAGTAAGATTTCGTCATTTCAATAGACAACAGCAAATTCGTAACGCTGATTCGACAGCATTCTAGGAACATATTATTTATGTTATCTATCATACCATTTAAAGTTATCTATGTTACCAAGTGGGCGATGCGACGTAGTTGAGGAGAATATTAATAACATAAATTTTCCATCTAAAATCAGTGATAAGAAAATTGATTGGATGCTAATTGAATCAGATTAAACACGTAATGTGGGATTCAACTATTTTTTTGTACTAATATATTAGACATCTGTAGCTTTGCCACTTGTTTAAGGTGAAAATGGAAAGAAGTAGATTGAAAATGCTGGAGTAGGATATTGAGAGAAATTGGCTTTTATTGTGACAGTTATAAGAGATGGATTCAATTTGAGCTGGACAACAACTGCACCTTAAGATTCCTATTTAATAATCCTATATTTCTCTACTCAAATTAACGTATGGAAATTGCAAAAGGGAATACTGTCCATCATCAACTGTTCCAATACAGAAATTCCAATAATTCGAGTTTTGTGAACTTGAGAATAATTGGAAAAGGTTTCAGTGTAAAATCTAGATAGTTAATCTAACGTTGAACTTCGTCAATTTCTTGTGAATAAATTATTATCTACATCAGACTGGACCAATATATAATCGGATTAGATACAAAAATAAATACAATTTGGACGGTAAATGTTTGAAATTATAAGAATTGGTACCATAACCTCATTCAGACTGGCTGATAAACTATCTAAATTTGGGAGAGAAATGGTTTTGGATTAATTCTGTTGTTTCTCTCATTTCGTATGTTTCTCGAAATCATTGTTTTGATTTTGTGAATGTGTATATGATATAAATAAATAAATGAGGAAACCTTACCAATGATCAATACTACAAAACTTTGTAATCTTTCACTTAATTATGAAATCTTCACCGGTTTTCAAAGCAAAACAACAGTCACCGAGCTAGGCTTGGATGAAGTTGTTGCCTGGCCCCACGGTGCGAGCAGTAAACATGGACTTTTTACGAGAGGGACGCAGGAGAAAATTTCCATTTTCTCAGCTGAAGATATTCGGCCAACTCTGAAAATTTTAAGTGGACCCGAATTTACGGAGGCATAAATCGCAACGGCCCGAACAAGAGAGAAGAAACGAAAGGGAGAGAATGACAGAAAATAGGAAAAGGAGAGGATAAGAGAAAAGAAAGGAGAAAGAGAGAGAAGGCAACCGACCTTGACACGTGGGGGCGATTTTAGAGCGTTGAAGATGGCTACTTAAAGCTCTTTTAGAGAAGTACATTTCAAAGCCCCGTCGGCCAACATAAATTTCATATTCAGTTTTTATTTATGCGCCTATTCTTTCCCCAGCAGCTCTCAGCAAACTTGATTGTTCTCTTTCAGTTGATTGGTGGCATTTTTTTCAGCGTATGCTTCAATGTTTGAGTGATTGAACACAACGCGGCAAATGGGGCTGAGTACAGTTCTAAATCAAAGTGAAAACTAAAACATATGTACGCATTATCCATTACTGTTGATTGAGTATTTGTTTCATTCACCATCAAAAGCACATGAACAAAACAGAAATTTCATAAGTAAAACTCCAGCCACTTTATTCAACCCTGTTTAAGACGTTTTATATCTCATCTATATAATAAGAGAGAGTAGGGTTGTGTTTGTTCGTTTGTTCGTGTGTTCGTTTGTTTGCATCAAAACATGTCAACTTGTGGATTGCATACCGGAAAACGGGAATGATTTCGATCTCCAAATTTTGCACGTAGATTCTAAAAATATCTACCTCGTGCACCTGGAAGCCCAAATTTAAATTTTCCTTCTAGATTTTTCAGAATTAATGTTCAAATTTCATCAATGGTACATACGATTTCATAAAAAAATCACCAAATCATATGATCGAAATTAAAAAAGGAACATCTGTTTCTATTATTGCTTTCTACCTGATACCACTTAACCTCAATAATATTGTTTTGATAATTGATGAATATTTTTAATAATAATGATAATATTTTTATTATAAATATAATAATAGTATTGTTTTGATAATTAATAAATATTTTCATTCTCACAAACTCTGTATAATAATATGGTGAATGTGAAACAGCTGCAGAAATTATCTCAAAAACATCTGTTTAGAAAAAACTTTCGCCCAGTTGCACGTACGTCGGTTAACGTTTAATCGCGATAAAATGCTATACTTTTATTAAGATTAGCGCTAACCGATGCATTTTGGTTGCACAAAATAGAAATTTCAAGCGATAACGCTGATTAAACTAATCGACGTAAAAACATTTTAGCAGGCCATTCACGGGGAATTGAATCCAACTAACGCCGATTAGGTACCTACTGATAGCTGTCTTCCAAAATTAGTTTTTGGTAAAAAACTACAGAATTCAAAGTATGAGCTAAATATATGAATGATATTCATCCGTTAATAAAATAGAAAAATGTATTTAGCTGATATTAGCATTCAAAATTAGATTCTGATTTTTGAGGTTCTTAGTTTCTTAGGTAATCTTAGTTTTCGATCTTGTTCGTTTGCAGATAGCACGACACTGGTGACAGACAGAACATTTTTAAGGCGCATGCGTAGTGAATAGTCACCACTTCAATAACATAACCTTACATTTTTGCCATTATTTGTTTAGAATAATAATTCTAATAACATCACTGTCGGATACATTACAGTGTTGCCGGATTGTGAAACCGTTAAAATCTTGGTTAGTTAACCGGAAAAATTAATCGGAATTAAAAACTAACCGATCTTTGTGGAACAGAAATGTATCCGTAGAACTAACACTGATTTGTTAATCGGCGTTAAAATGTCCATGTTTAACAGACGTGCAACTGGCCCATAGTTTTGAAACTTCGTTTTCCTGATACAATGTTCAGGCCTACACGTGGCATGCATTATTAATTTTTCAGCTAGAACAGCTTTTTGACATAAAGTGCTAAATAAACGTCTACAGTTTCATCAATGCTGTATCGGCAATATGAAAACGCATGCAGTTAATAATTATGTCTTTGAATAAAGGTGTTGATATTTACATAAAGAAATTATTCTCTTCCATTTTTATTTAATTGAAATTTCAAAATTATTCGAGCCCTGATAGGATGACTGACTCACTGTAAGTCGAAAATGTTAATATTGGAATGAGGGGTATATTGGCAAGCTGAGCAAAAAAATAAGGTCATATGCACCTTTTCGTTATATCTTCAAATGAAAAATGAGTTTTGTGGGTTGTCAAAACTCTCTCTGAAAGGGAAACTATTCAACTTATTCTATCTTTTAGTAAAATAACAATGATCATCCATCCATCTATTATCTTCTATACTATAATAAAGGAAAGAACTGGATTATACACGTATACAGGTGTAAAGTATAGGAAAATTATGTTTGAGGCATCATCACGTCTGAACTACTGGACTGATTAACTTGAAATTTTGCATATAGATTCTTGTATAACCGAGGATGATAAACCTATTTTAAATTCTTCAATATTTGATTACATCAAGTTTTCAGTTTGTCAAGTTTTCAATTATTTGTCATGCTTTCAGTTGTTGTAAGGAAGCAGCAGAACATTTCTCTTAAAAAGGGAATTAGAAGATAGGTATGATTGGGTATCCTTTTCGAATGATAAAAACAGGTTTTCCGTCGCACCCAAATTTCTTCCGCCATTTTGAATCCAACTTTTTTTCAATTGAGTGGTGGTCATATGATACATGATTCCGATTCAGGATTTCCAGAGAAAAGGTAAGGTGAAAACCGCACATCGATATCTCAAACCTTTCAAAATTTATTCTAATTCATTTCCTTTATTGTAGTATAGAGGATGATAGATTGATTGATGATATATCGAAGAGAAAATTATGTTTGACGCATCATCACGTTTGAACTACTGGACTGATTTACTTGAAATTCTTATAGGCCTATTTTCAATTCTTCTAGATTTCATTACGTCAAGTTTTAAAATAAACCCTTGCGAAGCACGGGTTACTTGCTAGTAATGGAATAAGACAATGACCAATTTTTAGCGATCAGAGATATCTTTATTGTAATATCTGTATCACGGTTTGATTTCAATTTTTGAAGTCCTTATATTGGTTAGTCCTCATGTAATTATTATATTGATGTGATCATTTTGTGAAGGTAGTCCAGATAAATTCCATTGAGATGAACTGTAGCGATAATATTTATTAAGAAAATACAGAACTAAATATAGTAATTGGAAGATAAGAGCTTAGAAAACAACAGCTAGGATCAAAAATAGTTTAACGAAGAAGGAGTACACCTGTGAGCCTCTTCAAAGTGAAATGGCAATCGAAGACCCGCCATGGATTTAAGACCTTTCATGAGACAGAGAATAAGACAACAGAATGGAACTGACAGAGACAGAGGATCTGAGACCATTCAAACAAGAGCCAGCAGCTGAATGAATTATGACAGCACTTGACTAGGCCCACTTTCATCTATATGCAGAGATAATATAGAAACGCATATTTCACCGGACAGAAAATAAATCCCGTGAATTTGCCAAAGAGGCATCTCTGGAGGATCTCAAGTAGAGTCATAGTCATCATTAACAAAAATGAAATAATAACTCTATTACTTGCAAATATGATACAAATTTGGAGAGTAATTTCAGCCACAATTTATACAAATATCTGCAGTGAATTAATGCAGAATCTTATATTTATACTGTAAATACAAGAGGATTATTTGAAGACACGATCGACGTTATCAAATGACAATTCAGATTATTTGGTTTACAAGTAAAAGGAAGCGAATACACTCAGGGTGTAAGTAAATGATTAATTTTATTTGAATTCAATGTAAATGAACACACTTCTTACTTTTAAATGAAATGAAAGTAACAGGAAAATGTGTAATCAATGAAAATGAACACACTTTTTACTCAAATAAAAATATAAATCTCAGTACCCTTTTAAATTATTTTGTCACAACATGTTTCGAACTTTTATTTTTATCAAAAGTAGCCCTAAAGAAAAAAGACACTTTTTACTTTTACACCAGAGTTTGTTATTCTATATAATGGGGAAATCAGGAGTAATTTCATTACAGAAAAATACATCTGAATGTAATTTAAAATCCTTGCTCTTACAGAGTTCTACAATGTAATGGAGGGGCTACAACTATTTGGAATACACAAATGTTTTTGCAAAGAATCTGTTATCCATTTGAGATAAACTACTACTTTCAGAAGAATCGGCAATGACCAAGAATATGGAATATATAATGTGAAAGAATGAAGGAAATGACAATTTGGGTCAGGAACGAAATTTTAAAGATGAGAAAATTGGAAAATAGCGTTTGAATCAATATCTGTGTCAATGATACAACGTAAATCCATAATTAACATGGCCTTGAAGATTGAAAGCTACTACTTTTGGGTACTATAATGGATGAGCAGTGAGAAGTTATTTGGACAAATAATTCAAGAGAAAGACAATTATGAAGCGGCAGTGTCAACTTGATTGACAGTGGCGTATTTTCTGGACCAGGGTCTCAAACTGTCAACTCAAAACTGTGGTAAATAACAACTAAATCCACTTTATTATATTTTTAAAGAGCAATAAATTACATTCTAAGCTGTTTTACACCTGCCAGAATCTTTTTTTAAATAACAATTTCCAAAGTTCATAAAGAATAATCGCATTGTTCGGGGTAAAGTAAGTTTCAAAGTTACAAGAATATCGAATTTTTATGAGAATTGTATTATTTTTTTGCATTTTTTCCTTGGATGCAGCTGATTAGAATTTTAGTGTTACTTGAATAATTATTTATGAATTAAATAATTTTAAGGATAGGAGTAGTAGAGGTGATACGACAAAGACTGTAGACTATACAGGGAAGATGACTAGCATTCAATTCTCAAGTAGTAATGTTTACATTTATTTTCAAGAGGACAAGAGCATGCTAACGACCAAACCTACTTCTTTTCTGAATTCAAACGAACCTTATACTACTTCTTGATTGAATAAAAAGCGCGATATTCAAAATTTTCGAGAAGGTAAATTTCTGAAGTTCATACTTAATTTCTTCTATTACATCTTAAATAGCCAGAATTATATAATATTATAATCAGGCATATTTTAATGGAATAACATGTCTCATTCTACCTGATCTTTATTGAATTAATGAGTGATAAACAACATTCATATTTGTTTTTTTTTTCAAATATATCAATTCTTACACTAATACATGAATCAAAAACATGTTTTAGAAGGAACTTCTCGATAAAAATGCTGCACCTACTAATAATTAGATACTAAACGGTCAATCATCACTTCTGCTACAAGCATCATTTTGCAAAAATTCTAATTATCACCAGGAAAATGATATGTATACTATCATAATATGCGCAAAAAAGGTGATAATTATAGGTGAAGGAGTGTAGTAAAGAATATTTTCCTGGAAATTACAACTTTTATGGAAAACAAAACAAATTTGTAGACTTCTTGTAGTCAATTAATGGTGTTAAAGGATTTGCAAAAAACATGAGTGCTGCGTTAAGAGATGCAAGATGGGTCTACTGAATGTGTAGAAAAGTTGAAGGAAGAGGGAGATGGATTTTGAAAAACAAAAGCGGTGAATATTATGAGCGATTAACGGGCCAAGGAGTTACATGTTGTCTAATAGCGTCGCTGTGGCCGTGAAACACACTTGTAAACATCGTTCTTGCATAAGCTGTAGGCGTATTTAATTGGTGAGCAGCTTTAAAACAACGAAAAATACTGCAAGTTGGAGATGAAAACATGTCCAAACATAATAAACCCAGTTTCGCCATCGAAAGTCAGCCCTTGTTTATGAATTCCTCATCCGCACTAGACTACACAATGGATCAAAATCAGTAGAGCACTACTTACAATAATATGAGCGTTACACACCATGTATGAAAACTGCATGTAAAAATCGACTCAACTGGAAGTTTGTTACAGTTTAAACCATTATTGTTTATGACTCTAAGATCCTCCTAGTAGAGTATGGTAATGTTTGTTATAATTACGAGTACAAGTCCAGAGTAAGCTATTCTAAAATTGAGAGCTTAGATTAGAGCAGTCTGATAGAGATTGTGCTTGGAATTAGCATAGGTTAGTTATGGGAAAGAAAACAGAATCGTATTCTCATTATCTTCGGATACAGAATGAGTAAAAAGTTATTGGAGTAAAAGAATACTCTTCACTGTTTGAACTAAACATCTACATTTTTACTACACTTTCTACAGTAAATAGTAAAGCTCTGTCCATCGATAGTCAAGAGGGGAAACACCAAAAATATAATATACATAGCAACTGCAGAATAATATTCAACCTATGTTTTTGTAGAATTACTTTAGCAAATCGATATTTGTACTGAAGTTTATTATTTGTCGAACTGAAATTTAACAACATTTAAATTATCCAGGCAGTAGCCCTGTAATAAATGAAATAAGAAATTAGTGATTAATTTTAAATCAGTATTGTGAAAGATTACGAACTGGAATGGAATTATTATATATTATTCAAAAATGTATGTTATAATTATATAAAGTGTTTATAGATATGCTTAATAAATGTTTCTATGTTTCTATAAAGACTGTAGAATTATATTATATATAATATTTATTATATTATTCTAATATATATTACTATTAGAATGAGCTATGTTTACTATGTCATGTATTAGCTATGAGCATGTCTTGAAGGTATTATAATTATAATTATTTAATTATTATTTATATTCCAAATTATCTCATGAGGAATTCTAATGGATCAATGTCCAAGCAGAATCAACAAAAAAAAGCTGTTTGAGGAGAATAACTGAGATTCACGCCCCCCTTGTAGAAAATAAGATGAATTGGCCATTCATCTGCCCACGTTGAATAGTAGAAGGCGGGGTTTCGGACAATTTTTCTTTCAAACTCTTTTGAAACAGCTGAACAACAGAAAAACTATCTCAGGAGTTATTCAACTAAAAGAGAATTTGAAAACATAAATTTTTGAAAGAAACATAGAAGTGAGGAATATCTTAATTTTTTTGTTAATGAGAAAAATAAATGTTTTGATAGGACAAAAAGTAGTTTGTTAGCCATAATTTATGGAGTCTTGAGTCAGGACCTCCAACGAGAAAACCATGTTACTTCCATTAAGAACGGAAGTCAGTCGACATGGACTTGGGATATGGTACAGCCGCAATACATTAGCTAGAAGGTAATAATAGTTCCAGCAGGAAATCCAGCTTTCAAGATGAAGGATAGAGGTGTCTTGAAAATGTGGTGCCAAATCTGGAGATTCCTGACGCGAGTGAGCAGCAAATTAGAAAACAATTAGTATAACAAATATCATGAAAATATTAGAGAAGGGAGAACCAAGAGAGAAGGGAGGGAACCAAGCATTGAACTCAACTTGAATTGCATCATCCTATTATATACCATAGGGTAGTCGAAATTCAAAATATCTTCATCTGCTCAACAGAGCATAGAATATTGCTGCTCTTTCCACTTAATTGTAATGTTTTATGTCTACAGCGGCTGTGAGAATGTATTCATCAACTATAGAGCAAATATGAAAGGAACGTCTTCTTTCTCAGTATTACTACTTCCAATTTCAAATTCTAATTTGATTATAATTTATTAAAAATTATAATTCATCAGCTAATTGATAGCCAATGATATGAAGTTTATTAGAATAATTCATTTGTACATAAAACTAATAATACTATGGTGGTTGGTAGTATTGGCATACTTCGACAGAAAAATAGAGTGTAAAATCAATAATGAACTGGATTTTCCACTTACACATGATACACGAGTATTATTTGATAGTTTCTTTATATTATGTGAGTGAACCGCCATTTTAGTGACGTTTGAACTGAGGAAGTGGTTCGGCCAATGGCAGACGCTCACTTTGACAGAACTATGTACAGTATTCATCTACCAATCATATTGCCCGTCATCTCAATGACGTTTGAGTTGTGGGAGTGGCATGTCTTGACCAATGGCAGACGTTCACTGCATTCATCTACCAATCATATCGCTTGTTCACTACTATACAATATATTCTGCAGCACTGTACTTCAGTTTTAGATTACCATTACCACCGATTGACAATGATGTAACAACAGAGCCTGGCATCTCCTTATTTCAGTAAATTTGTGGTTCTGATGACTTCTTCTTCTTAAATCTGAATTCTTTTTACTCAATACTCAATCAAGTATTCATCTTCAAATATTATTAAACAATGTATTATAATAGTGATAATAATGTTGTGACAATAGTATGATCACCTTTTTAGTTAGTGCAACTCATAATTATCGAGAAATGAAAATAAAAAATCCAAGTACCCATTCAAAAAATGTTTGAAAACGGTACATACATTTTTTATTTTTATCACGATAAATAATTTTACTTTCAAATTATTATTATATAATACAATCAAAGCTTATTATGAAGATCAGAAGCAAGACCATCATTGCGATCTAAAAGTACAATCTTATATTGATCTATAAAAATATTGAACTTGATACAATAATATATCATTCATATTATTATTATTATTACTAATTAGTTCTGAATTTGAAGCTAGAAGAGAGAACTAGTGTGATGAAAATAGTGAACAGTAAGGAGTAGGAAAATGATGAAAAGAAGAGACCGGTGCTCGTACCCGCAGTGAGGCATGACCGTAACTGCAACAGAGTGCAACACTGCAATTGCGATTATTTATCAAAAACAAAGTTGAGCCAGAGATCTTTAGCGCAGCGTTAAGTCTTCCAAAACGCGTCCGGATTATTAGGTTGTGAGTTGCCAGCAAGGTGAAGGTGCTTCAACACTCGATCTCGATTTATTCTTGAACTTTTTGAAGTGCATTTTGATTTTGAAAGATTGTCGCCAGCTACTTTTGCCTCGCGAATTAATAAAGCAACTCAACGAGAGATTAGGTGCATGTAATGGGTGCACCTGTCATCTGTACAACGCTTTCTGACTATTTGTCCAACCTTTAATGACATACACGTGTACGACTATTTCCAATTGAATCCAACACTGACTTGGGCTTAGTCATGTTCTCCTAACCCCCCCCCTCAACATCAACAAGACAACGACAACTGAAAATAGCATAGCTCACTTTCAGAAGTTGTCACCCTAGATAAACAAATCCATAGAGTATTATTGTTATTGTAGAGCAATCTTCGCGTATACGATATGTTGAGAGTAAACTTTCAACTCTGAATAAGAATCTTTGGGACTAAGTTTCGGATTGATCTTGTTCACTAAGGTCTGGTTCTTCTTATGTCGTGCCACAGAAGAAGGAAAGCTGTTCTTTACTTTGTGGCCGTGCCTTAATGAAAAAGTGCCTCTGAAGATTGCTTCAGGATGAACAACTGATTTGATTCCTGAAAGATACATTCGGTATTGGAGCTGAACTTTGGTAAATAATGCAAAATCGTATAGAAGCGATGCAGTCAGTATTTTCTATGTATTACATGCAAGGTTTTCAACTAATATTTACTTGAAAAATTTAAAAACATTCAAATAAGTTGATATGCAAAATGTTATTATTGAATACATTCTTCCAGACAAACTTTGATAGAACTAGTAATTTTGTAAAAATACTCATTAATTTGGTCCATATTTCTCTTGAAAAGCCAATAATTGAAGGCTAAAATATATTCCAAAGATAAACATTATTCATACGTAAAAACCGTATGAATTAGAATGATTCATGATAATAAATTAATGGTTATATCAATATAAATGATAAAGGTTCCCCTTTATGGTATAGATTTTTGTCACCTTTCGGATTTGGCCATTATTTGCTACAGATTCTAACCATAATCGGAATATGCAATACATCACATGAACATCAACTGCAAAGAATGATTTTACTTACACTTTCTCATTATATTTGTTGTATTAATTCTACGAGATTGAATTTTCAAATTTTGAATACTTATGAGTATACTGTATTTACTTCATTCTGAGACAAATTCGGTTGAAGAGTATGTATTTTTAAAGGAAAGGAGAGAGAAATTAGGCTACTTCGCGGCGGGCCAGCTTATAGGCCGTTATTTTTTCGTCCATTACTAATTTGGACGTTCTATTTGGCATTTGGAACGCTTAATGGGGTAGATAAACAATTCGGATGTCTCTTTTCTGGCGAATCGGGTCTTCTGTCTACGACTGTCTCGCTGCTGTTTACTTTGGCAATGCCTTTTGTATCATAACGAAGGGAGATCACACCAAGTCCTAACCTCTCATTTAGTTGCATGTTGTTTTTGCTCCTACTTCCAGTGCAAAACATTTAACGCGTGGTTTAAATTAGTTCAACTGAGCCACCTTGGATTCCAAGTTATTTTTCAATTACACTGAGAAATATTATGTTCGGTACATTTCCTGTTTTTATTTTGACGAGTGCATTCAGTGAAACTAAACTCATATTTGGGTCATATCAGAATAAGTGCAAGTGTGGGCTTTGATCAGTGCGGTTCTCTCATATAAATTAATATCTTATTTAGAAATAAATGAGAATTTCTTAATTAGAAATTTATGAAAATCAAGACTTGAGGGTTTCTTGAAGCAGTTCATTATAATTGGAGGCCAAATCTTATCTACAGCGATATCATTTGCAGCGCAGTATACGTTTCATCACGTGGAAATATTTCCTCCAGATGTAATGAAAACTAGATAGTGGTGTTGTTAGGAATGGAAGAAGAAAAAGCAGATGAAGAAGACAAAATAGAAGAGGAAAAGGAAGAAGAAGCAGGAGCATCAGAGATCAGACGACAACAACAAGAACGTAGAATATATTTTTGGTATTAAACAGGGAGTCTATGAAGTCTGGGATGAACGGAGTGTTGTAAATGAAATATAGAGTAAATCGACTATAGTGGATAGGGGCCACTGAACTGGCGTTATTCTAGTTCTGCTATAGTGTTGACTATATTTATTGCCCTATATCCATCTCCAGTGGATCCTCCTATTATAAGAAACTAATACTGGCGACATGTTCCTTCCTCTCCTACTCCTACTACCCCCCCCCCACTACATCCTACTCCTCCTCCTCCTCCTCCTCTTTATCATCCTTCTTCTTCATCACCTTCTTCCTCTAGGATGACAACTTTACACCAATGTGTTCACTTCACAATGATTTATGCTGCGAAGATTTTTCGGCCAATTTCGATGGGGAATTTTTATGTTCGGCACCCTTCTCCCTTGTCTTCTTCTTCTTCTTCTTTGCCTCTTTCTTCCTTGTCTATTCTTCCTCACGTCGAAAGATAGCTCTCGATTAAAAGACAAGCAGCTGTTTGATAGCTTGCTCCAGACGTCTCCTCATATTGATGCCAAACGAAGAAAGTCGTCGACAAACAACGTCAAATAACACAATGAACCTCTACAAATACAACGAACAATTTTTGAATAGAATGCAATCAACTATTCTTGGATAAAATATATTATGTTTCGAGATTCATAATATATGTTGAATAATATTCATATATTTAATATAATATGCCGGTAGTGCCATTTATTATTGAGAATATTCATTTTATTATTTTTTATATAATTTATATAATTTTTATGGAAAATAAATGAATTTGAATAATATTCATTTATTAGTATGAATTAATTACGAACTAATCTCATGGTTCCATTCCTACTATTCGTTCATTCGTAATATTCTACTTGAAAATCGAATTTCAGAAACAAATGGGTTAGAAGACACAAATAGACAAATAACTGATCATTCGAGTATGATTCATGAAGAAGATACTAGAACAATAAAATTCCAAACTTATGAAATTGTTACGACTAATCTAATAAAATCAATTATTAATTTCTAAGCAAATCCTGGAAGGAGACCAAAAACTTACATCAGATATTTATTATCAATTCTATGCAACTAGAGATTGCAGCAGAGCTGCAGCTGCTTCACCACATAATACAATAATAACTGATATATACTTGTTGACTGCAAGTTGAATGTAAATATTTTAAAATATAAAAGTTCGACTTGATGGGGGAGGTAATAAATAACAAAGATGTCTCTCATATTACGCAATGAACATGTAGGATATGTATGAGGCATAAGCCTACTTCTAGACACAATATTACTAAAATCACAAACGCAAATTTGTTTATTTTTTTATATTATTTATGAGAGCCAGCTGTTCATTCTGTTACATGAAATATTATTGTAACAATATGTTCTTGATGATAATGAGAAATGGAATAAATGATATAAAGATAGTCATATATATAAAAATAAATCACTATAAAAAAATTTGATTTAAACTTTTGATTGTGTTTCAGAGGATTAAGAGGGGTTGTCTCTACATGTGATCGTGTTGATATTCTTCCCTGTCTATTTTTTTCTGTCTTTATTCAGTTGAAACCTTAAATGTACTCTTTAACTTGATCGATCCTCAATTTCAAAATAGCAGATCATTGAAATACAATAAAAGATAACAAGTAGCCTTTTACTTCATCTCAGCACAACTAGTTTTTAGTAGCCCTAAAAAGAAAAGTGAGTTATATATCATTGTATAATCAGCGACCTTTATCAATTATTCAATTTCTTGATTTATGTATTACATCAGATTATATCACTCATTTTTTGTGAGAGGCTAAACAACTAGCTAACACAGTATCAACAAGAACTAGCTATTGATTGTCATTTTTCACCATTTTGTCAATGCAAGGACACTAATATGATAGAATATCTAGACTACTCCCTGGCATCACAGTAAAAATAAGTGCAATGCTACTTCATTCATCAGTTACCGTACTAACAGCCACTCACTCTATCTCTCTTCCTAAAACCACTACATCCGTTCAATCTTATTCAATCTTCCGAAATCCCTTCTTCCAAACGACAGTGCGGCTTATTTTTATTCATTGCAGGCCCCACATATTTCCGACTAAAGTTCCAGGAATTCGGCTAATAATCGCAATAGGTCAGACAAACACATTTTGCTGAAATTTACAGCTACGATTCAACAGCTCTCACTTGTGACATCCGAATGGAATTTCAACACCACGTTGCAAATAAAATTTCGCATGTCTAGTGGCGCGAAATCTGGAGAAAATTGGAGCATACTGACCATAAAAAATGAACCATTCTTATTGAAAGCTTTACACCCATTTCAATCTTGGATCTGTGAACTGAATTTGATAGGTAAACAAGTTCTATTATATATTATATGCTCCTGAAACAAAACCATCTAACTGATGTGCCTAACCTTTTTAAAGATGATAAAGAAGATAATTTTGAATAAAATTTAGAATTTAGAAATAGGCCGACACATCTAGAAAATACCTGAGTCTATACCTAATTCATGCAGGTGAACGGGCTAGAGTCAAGAAAACTTCAATTAATCTTGCCATGCCTGATTTAATAGGTTTATACTATAGAATAACACTACAATTTGGAATAATTGAAAAATACAAACAGCTTCAATAAACATTGGCAACTAAAATCGAACAACAGACACAACAATTTCATGTTACTTTGGTGACATTCTTCATCTGATTCGGGGGCGCATTACTATCCCCGATTAGATAGCAATACGTCACAAAACCAAACAATATCAGTCATCAAATAACAAGTTCATTTCAACATGGAATTACTCAAGAAAGAAAAGCCCGTTGAACCCAAGTTTCGTCGATAGTAACCCATATAACCCATTTCATAATAATTTTGAATCCCCACTTTTAATTGACATTCTCGAATGAACCTTTGTTTCACTACACTGCACTTTCGTTGGTTTGTACGTTGCTTTATCGTCGGGGTTACAGTACCTTGTTTTTGGCGGTGAGCTTTTACCGGTTGAATTTGGCTTGACGGCGACGTCCTCTTACGTCCCTAGACCTGTCGTCTGAACGGGTGTCTTGAAGCGGTGTTACATTAAGTTGCGGAACCAAAGGGGTGGTAGTACAAGAAGTTGGTTTGGGGACACACATGAACCGCTTAGCGGTTATTTGAAGAAACAATTATTCGTACATGATGAAGAAACACAATTAAACTTTTCAGGACATGGCACTACTAGAAAATTTAAACTTTAATAAAAATAAAACTAGCTCCTACATTAACTAATGATCTAAACTTATAAACTTGCCCAAAAAGGGCGAAACATGATGACTACATCTTTACTCTCGTAGTGCTCCTAGCAAAGTGTCCTCCGAAACGTAATCTGGTCTCGCGGTTGGGGAATCCCCCCACTACTGTATTTAGAAACAGGTCTCCTATTGGGCGAAAGGAATCAATTTGACCAATCGTCGCGTGGCTTCTAGAGCCTTTGGACCAAATAGTAACTGCAAAATCGGTAGTTTGTTATAATTTCAATGCTTGCTGTTTTCCAACTTATCGCACTTTATGTCGCGACAAGAAGGCTAAGTTTTAGAGATAATTCCATAATCTACATTCCTCGACGACTCGGAGCCACAATTTTTAAATATCTATCATGGGAAACTCGAAGTCATGGCCGTTCATAATAGAGAGAGAAAATAATTTATTTCGCTAACTCACTTACAATAATGGCTCTAGTCTATTGCGTATTAAATTTACTATTATAACTTGGGAAAAGGCCTGAATTAAAAGGAGTGTTCGGCACACTGAATACTTCCTACACTTACTATACTGTATTTTGATTGAACTGGAACCATATAAAAAGTTTAAAAGGTTGTATTTCAATCAAGTCTAAATGAATGTAATAGTATTTATTTTGATTCATAATATATTTACATAGAACAATAAACTTTCCACAATTGAGGAATTGAAATGGATAATTTCCTGTTTTCCAACCGTTTCATTCATCATCTTCTTGTTCACTCATCCATTTTTTATCCTGATTCTACAACAAAATTTAAAACATTAATTTCTCCTACCGCAGCTTTGACGGTTCATGATGAAGAATGGTTTATAGAAAACAAGTTTTCTTACATAAGAACAAGTTTTCTACCAAGAGTGTCATAAGCTCTCTAAGCAAGAACTCGATAATAACACAAGAAGAATCAATAAGAAGACATTTTGCAGATGTCCACCGTGCCATACAGATTTTTCAGTACAGGATAATACAAATGATGTAATACAAACTTGCAGCAATATTAACTGTAATTCACTTTCAAACACAAACATTCTCTTCATAGTTTGAGAAGAGGTACATGAACATGCTTGAATAGAAGTGTACTACACATATGAACACTCCAACATTCACACTGGTGGAATAATAGAACACATGCACCAATTCACCAACAGCCTTCTAAATATTTGAACACAAGTCAAAAGAGATCGCAGTCACCAGGATTGCAGTTGAGATCAGCAAAAAGTATGCGCTGATATTCCATGAATAATTCTGAGATTCAAGAGTTGAGCTCCAATCAGTGTTTGTATCAACAGTGTTGGGAGATAATGAAAACCAAATACTGAATGTAGAAGTATATTTAAATAAGGACTATTCCTTCATACTTCATCAATCATGGAGTTCATGATAATTATTATTATAAAATTATGATGAGGCAAACATAGTAATTTCAAACCAGTTCAAAGTCCTTATTTCAATATAGAGTGGTAATTTCAAAGTTAATCATTTGTATTTTATTCAATTAATTGGGAATGTAGAAAAGAGTATGTTACAGCGAAATCAAGGATGAGAATCTGGATAAACAGAGATGTTTCAAACAAGGGTATGATTGTATTTTCAGGTTTAAGGTAACTGAATAACTAAGGAAGCTAATAAATGGTAACTTGTCAAGTAGGTGAATTCGACAAATATACAAATGCAAAGTTTTATAATACTAATTTAAACAGGATACAAAAACAATACATAAACTGAAAAACAACTGAATTCATGAATTTCTAATCAACATGATCGACTCCAAATGAACAGTAATACAAACAATTTCAAACCGGGTTAATTCTTAGAACATCAACATTTATTGATCATTTATCTACTCTACACTACAAAGTATGTTCTCAATTCCTTTCCTATCTACTATTTAATCTACTAGCTATCACTATACTAAATCACAGTGACCAACCTTATTTGAGATTACTCAAATAAAGCTGCTTAGAACTATAGGAAGCTATGCTGAAGTTTACAAAAGTCTGCAAAAGTTTGAGACGTTTCATCTTGACTCAGAACAAGAAGTGCAAGTGAGAGTGAGAACTTCCTACAGCTGACGAAGGCTAGAGTTCGATCAGACAGTCGTACCACTCTAACAAAACAGAATCAATAGTTTGAGAAAATAAAAGATGCAAGATGGAAATCTCGAAAGAATCGTCCAAAATAAGAAGAATAAAAAAATAAAATGAGCAATTTATAAATTTTTGGTACATCACTCATATAGAAAATTGATATTACAAATTTTAAATAAATGTTATAGTAGACTGGAGCTGAATTTCTTATAGAAGACTTCATTATAGCATACTATTACAATAAGGTTGACAAGAATATCGGTGGTGGGAGATGGAATTAATCAATTTGATCAATGAAAACCAACTATGAGGTGGGTCCCAAATTTCTGGGAACTAATTATACCGCATACATAAAACTAGGTATTATAGTAATTTAATTATAAAAATGGGTACTTTTAAGAAACCTCTCCATTCCGAAAAAACAGGAAATAATTTCCACGCGAATTGAGTCGTTAATTATTGTTTCATTGATATTGGAAACCTCACAGAAAATGTTCTACAATGTAGCAGCCGTATTGAGAGAGGGGGTTTCAAATGGTGATATTTTATTGTGAGCCCAAATACCGCTAAGTGCAGACGGCCAAAATCGTGACCTTTTACAGGCAACAGAGCCTACTAACTATTTTTAATTGCATCTCGGCACCTGGGATGAATCTCGCAGAAAAAACTCTTGAATTCCAATCAGCACCTAAAGAAGTAGAAAATTTTCCAGTTTATTGTTCAAGAATAACCACAATAATTATTGGATTTTCTGCAGAATTTCTTAATGATTTGATAGATAAATGGATAATTTTATTCACATAGGCCTATGTAATTTTTCACAAAAATTATCCTTAAGAAAGAGTAAAAAGTTTAAGTATATTAGAATCTATAATAAAATTATAGTTCGATGTCAGTCCAAACTTCGCCACGTCAACAAAAATAAATAAGTCATTCTATTCTATTCATTTTTATCTGCTACTTCATGTCACTTTATGAATAAAGGTTGAATATTATGAATAATGTGAGTTGAATAATGTAAGTGAATTATGAACAAATGCCATTTTTGACATGTACCTCACTAATTATCAATCATAGAGAAATTAATTTATTGACGCATTAGTTGGAGATCATTAGTTCATCATGTATTAAAAATACAAACCAGAATGAGAAAGAACGTCTTGAAATATATCAAATTAATCAAAATGAATATAGATGGATGTTACCATATCCTTCTCATGAAATTCACTTTGTACCAAACAAACCATTCTATCATATTAACTATAATTTTCAGAGCTCTAGAACTGGAAAAAATCGTTCAAAATAGGTAATTATTATATTATATGGATTCAAAGCTATAGTTGATAATATCTTACGAAACCAACCCTTGATAGATTGACAAAAATTTGATAAACCCAAATTCGTCCCAATTTCCTAAAGGCCGACATCTACTCTCTAATCCGAGTGCTGTTCCTTTCTAGACAGGATGACATTTTTCGTACACAAGCGCGCATTTCTAAAGCCGACTAAATCCTTGCGTTGGGACCGACCGAATTCATTTATCATGTCACAACAGATCCGTTCATATTATTGTCTGCCTGGCCGGCGGCTTAATATAGGGAGATTCACTTCAAGTTGTCAGCATTCCTTATAAATGCTTCTCATTCTACCGACGCTGACAGTTGAAAGTGAATCAAACTGCAGTTCTCCAAAATATCATCATGAGGAAGAAAGTAAGTTGCTGCTGCATATTTCATAGAATATCCACTGAGTGTAAGAGTATATTATGAAAAAACTGAGCGAAATTGGCAGGGCCAGTAAAGCCGTGGAACTTATGGGAGTTGGCAAGCCTGCGTCTCTAATGCATTACGACCTTGATGTCACAAACTTTGTAACGAGGAATTATGAACAACAATTATTTATTATAAATTGGTTGAGGCGAAACAAGCTGTTGCAAATGAGCAGTGAGATGTACAACTATGTAGCATGTACCAAGAGTGTAATCTTCATTAACTGAAAGGATAGAGGTAATTGACAGGGCGGCTTTGCGGGGATGAGGAGGGGATGGTGAAACGAACGGAATAATAACTGAAATTGAAGAGACCCTTAAGGAGGTTTTTGAGGAGAGCAGAGTAGTCTTCAATTTTTATATTATATGATGAAGTGTGATTATTTATAACATGCCAAGAAAAGTTATAGTTATACTAAAGATATAGTTGTTTTGATGAGTAACTAGAGTAACTGCCTCTATTCATTTTAATCTCAATTTTGCATCAAATCAACTTTAATATCATGGTTCTTGATAAAAAATCTCAATCTATCTACTTTCTGAATATATAAGATTCCCAATATTTCAGCTTTATAACTGATAGTCTGGAATAGTAGTTTCCAGCCATGAATTTTGTTTGGCCTTTAGAACCAACCTTTGGATGTTATCCATCTTTGCGACCCATCAAACCCCTCACAGCCACTAGTGAATACTAGATGGGAGACTTGCTTTGGTCATCTATGTATTAAATGTCGCTAATTTAGAATAAAAGAATTGAAAAACACATTCATGGTCATTCATAGTTGTTGTAAAGCCTCTTTCAACTAGAATATTAAGAAGTATATCAGTCACTATTTCGAATCGTTTCACATATTTCGTTTTAGATATGCTCATTTTTAAAAATAACAGTCAGAGTTACAAAGTAAGACTAACTGTCGTTTTGAAAATTTGACTTTACAACGTGAACCTCACTAAATAATCTAGATGCAGCCAATTCATGAAGAGCACACAAGTAAATGCGAATACTTCATTCAAATTTAGTAAAGCATTGCAATGATGAGAAAAACGAGCCGTGCTTTGCATGATTTGCTGGCGGTGGCGCTTGAACGCAACCAATCCTCATGCATGGCATTATTAATGCACAAATGACACGATGGATGACCAGATCAAAAGAGATGCCAACAGCTGATGACACAGATTGTTGTTGTTGTTGCTGTTGATCGAGGTAAGAGACTCGGCATTCATTCCAAATATTCCGCTGCTCAATTGATAGCGCAGCCCTGAGGTGTTACACGTTAATATATCTTCCAACATAGTTGACTCTGGTAATGATGATGATGATGGTTATTGTAATGATATAATGATGATGACGATGATGATGATGATAGTGTGCTGGCAACACAATCACACTAACAAGAAGCGCATGAGTAAATGCACGAATGAAGCTCCACTGGAAGAAGATGAGAGCCGATGACAAAATGATCAAATGACAGTGAAAAATGTGTGGAAGGAAAATAAGAAACCGTTAAAGGGAAACTTTGAACTTGAAGTAGAAAATACTTTCTAGAAGGGTGGTTTTGTAGAATTCAAACACCTGAAATAAATAAACGACTGATAAGAGATAAGATAATCAAATGACTGTGAACAATGTATGGAAGGAAAGTTGGCAGAAGTGAAAGGCCAACTCTCAAGTACATAGATATGGGTGAGTTTCAGTGATTTTGTGGGATTTATCAGAGTGATAAACCTGGAAGCTCAAATTTTCTACAAATAAAACGTTCTAGTGTAAAACGAAATAGTTTAGTGTTTTTAACCCGGCAATGATAAACGAGTTTGAATAAAATAATAGTTGAAATGTAGTGGATAGAAGACACAAACAAAGAATTGTATGAAAGGAAATGTTTGAGAGAGAGAAGAAGATAAACAAAATGTGGGAAGCAATCGAAAAGGATTTGAAGAGTGACTTAGATTAGAGGATGGGAGAAAAAAAGTATGCATGATTAGAGGAATGTAGGCCTACAATGAGAAAAAATTAACTGGATGAGGGTGGAAGAAAGAGAAAGAGGAGAAGAGCATCGTGATAAAACGCTCAGATTGTCGAGACAAGGGAGATTAGAAAGAGATGGACTAGAAGAAGATCAGCAGAAATAATTATGACAGGTACAGTGAGAGTATGCAATGGCATTAGAGTGAGAGCGAAACAGCTGCACTAGAACGAAATAAAAAACTAGTTCAAAGATAAAATGAGAAATGAAAAGAGACGAAAATCCGAAAATTAAGATACAGTGCGACATAGAGAATAATAAGGAATTTGTAAATTTGAAAAAATGAATTTGGGAGAGTAGGGTAAAGATGGAGCTAACAAAGTTATCATTGCCAAACATAAAAAATGAACTTGACCATAGTCAGTTTACGAGAACTTTGTACAGCTATTTGAATTGATAGCGTCAATTAGAAACGGTCAACAGGTGAACAGTTGATGAGCGGTAATTCACATCGATTATATAAGTGTAGTGCACATGTTAAGTGAATTATGTCTTACAAATGGATTACTTCATTTAATGGATTACATGTCATAAGCTATTAACAAATACAATATTGACCATCGTCATACAGTTCAATGCACATACACATAACGTCATACAAACGATATTCCTAATAATTAAAACATATATACGAAACTTTTGAATTATATTTCTGTGAATAAACTCGATAAACTTAAATTTTAGATTACTTCACTTACATAATCCAATTCATTGGATCACCGATTATTCTAAAAATCAAGCAGCTCTATTTGAAAATATCACCAACTTGTCCATGTGGGATTTAAAATGAATGTGGAAATTACGGAGATGGTAAATTCAATCATACGTGAATGCACTTATAGAAGAGAACACCATTGACAGATTTTTCATGGACAGATAACTACCAGACAAATTTATGTTAATCAAAATTTCAATGACATTTAATCGGAGATCCCAGTACATGAAATACCAAACATAATTATAGCTCGCACTTGAAACCACACACCATAACACACATTTACCATAATTTATTATTAACATTTCAACTCGCTTTTCATTTATTTATTGGATAGATCAAACAATACAATAGTCGGAAAAGAAAAAACCGGCTATTGCCAAAACTTCTACAATTTCCTATTTTTTTTTCCAAATAATATGTAGGTTATGTCCATTTCAAAAACAAAACTGTATGTGTTTCATACTGTCATACATTTATAGGCTTTAAACATTTATACATTATAGGCTTTTTACATCTAACCTGGACATTCGACCATATAAGTTATACTACATAAATACAGTACTATAAATCGTACATAAAATGGTGGAAGATCTGGTATAGTAGTGATGTGGTACAAGATCTGGTATAGTGGATATCAAGGAATGTACAATATAATATAGAATGTAAAATGTATTCTAGATACATTTGTGGATCGTTAGTACGGTATCTCGTCGAAGGTCCGCATCATGTCAGGATAGGAGAGACAATTCAATAAATGTATCCAAAAGCTGTAGTGAGGAGCGTGTGACTATAAACAGTGCATTTGTCCAGAAGATGAATGATCTCCCAATTTGCATAACACATTTTTGCGTTTCTGATGCTCACCTGATTCTCGTTAGTGAGGACATTAGCCTCATACTTGCCAAGTGCAGCGCCTCTATTCCCTGACAGTCTGGCAGCTACAGGTTAACTACGGCTGCTTCAAAAGGCCTATTCCAGGCGCCTATAAATAGAGGCCTTTCCAGTAGTGCAGTGCAAGCAGGATGCCAAAAAAGACACCAAGACGAAAAAAGGAGAAGACGAAGACAAGACAAGAAAGGAATAAAACACACATTGGTGGCGATTTTAGCGCAGACTTCATGTGTGTTGTCTTGTCGCTCCAGATGACATCCGAACAGACAGAAGAGAAACGGTGGAGAAGAAGATGAAGAGAAATAAGAAGAGCTTGTACCACATTCGGTGCCAGTGGAGCGTATGTTTGGCACTTGAAGCTGAAAATAAAGAGCGTCGCGGCATCTATGTAGCAATTCACACCAGCTTAGCACCAACTACCATCACCCCTCATGCTGAACCAACCACGACTTCATGACTTTCTTCACACCACTCAAAGTAGTAACTTACTTTTCAGCATAACAAAAGGTCCATAATTTAGTGTTATAAAATATCTGCTCAATGTCTGCATAGGTACCATCAATTTTATAAATAATGATAGCAATATTGAACATGATTATATGAATGCTTATTATCAACTATGAAACTATAAATAAGACATAGCAGAGGAGAAAGCATAATTATATATCATACCAAGAATCTATGAAGAAAAAAAGCAATAGGCAGAATTCTAACGAGAAGAAAAATGCCAAGAGATATCACATGAAAAATATGGCTGGCTCAATAGAAGAAAACACTTACAGGACAGCACAAGCAACAGAGAGTCATGAGAAGAATAGCCATAAAATGAGGCAGTTATAGACTAAAACGCAAAACTGCTGTCTTGATAGCCAGAGCAAACTATTAAGTACAGTACTGTACATAGTGAGCGATTAATTAAATTTCTCCACAGAATATTAAGCTGAGAAATTACGTTAAATATATAAATCTAGCCAATGTGGGGTAGACATTGCCTCGTAATAACAACACACTGTAATAGTTGAGTAAAAAAGAATTCAACCAATCATAAGCTAACCAACGAGAGAGTACCAATCTTGTTGTCAAGGCGACAGCCAATTGGAATTAAGTAAACTTCAACCAATCACAAGCTAAACAATAAGAAAATAGCTAATGGCGAAAGTGATGGGAGGTGAGTAAGAGAATTTAGCCAATATGAAATCAGTAACTCAGTCTTCAAGTAAATGGCCAAATAGAGAATTTGACCAATCACAAGCCAACCAATGAGAGCCTAGTGATTTCGTCGTTATGAGAACAGCCAATGAGAGTTAAGTAATGGAGAATTCAACCAATAACAAGCAAATCAATGAGAGAATAGGGATGTAACTGTAAGAGCGATGAGTTGTTTCTAAAAGCTTCATTAATTGTTTTGTAAAAACTCATAAGGTGGTTATTTAGTCATCTATTTCAAAAGTAATTTTTGCACAAACGAGTGATATTTCAAGTAGTATGCATTTTGAATGGTGCTTGGAAACGGGAAATTTTTAAATATGGGAATATTTCTACAAACTACAAGTCTTTAATACGAAAAATGAATCAGTAAAAAATACGTAATACGTGAGAAATCAGTAAAAGACACCTCTATATTCACCAGCAACGGACTATGCCACTAGGGCGTTATCAGTGCGTTGTTTTTCTTTCAATTTGCCAACGAGCAACGAGTGATTTTTGGCGCACTAATTCGTCTGTTTTTTGCCTTGTGTCGCGTTTACACTCACACTCAACCCATCCATCAGTTCAAAATAGCCGAGGATAACAGCTAAGGTATTTTCGCCTCTTATCTACATGTACCCTATCATATTATTGAAAACTGCGTGTTTATGCTATAGCTGAGCGTCCTTGCATACTTATATATAAATTTTCTATATGAATGCATCGATAAAAACAGTGATCAAAGATTAGTAATCATGGAGATTTAAGGCTTGAGAAAATTTTCAATGTTCCATAGTGTCATATTCTTTCCATACATCTCTCAAGCGTCATATTAATATTCTATATTCTTCTATTTCTTTTGAAAATACCACTATTCACATAGGTTAAGTTGGTATTCAGTTGGGTTTATTAATTTATAGTTGGTTGGTTGGTTGTTTGTTTGGAAAGCATCTTTTCCGATTGCTATTGAAAATTTCACTATATTTCTGCATATTCACATAATCTACTACAACATTATTTATCATTCATTTCATCACGTTCTGAGAATACAGGTTGAGAGAGAATAAACATGTTTCTACACCTTTCAGGGTTGCTTTAACCAAAAACAATTACTGAACTTAAATTCTAGTTTAAACCATCAGTTGAATCAATTTAAAACATTATCAGAAATGGAACCATACATGGATTAAACGGGTTTAATAGTTGAACCAACTTCAGGGGAAGCAACCCTCAATATTGCATTGGCGCAAATTGAATTGCAAAACTAAAGTGACTTGAAATTCTACGTTTTGTTACGACATGTCTCATTCTTATTTTATACTATTTGGTTTTTAGCAGACAGGTGATGGGCACCTTGAACCTGGATTGTGCTGCATTCGCAGATGCAACTGACGACGGCTAATTATAAGTGCAGGAGAATGCGTCCCAAGGCATGTCTTAAATCACCACCCAACAGAAGAAACGTCCACGATGCTTCATTCTTCATTCTTGCGTGTTGCGGGCATTCGCGTGCCACAGTTACAACACTGAAGGCCATTTATACACCATCCACGTTTTACACTAGTCTACGATTAAATTAATGTATGGTTGGATTGTAATAATGGTTTCATTCCGGGTTTAAAACGAGATTGAAAAGCTGTTGGTTTGAACCTTGAATGAAACACATTACAATAAATGCAACCTTCATGTAATATAATCGTAGTTTTCGTTAAACCAAGGTAGTGCATATCAGCCTAACTCTGTGTTGCACCAACCAGGATCAGCTGATCAGCTAATACCTACTTAAGGGCTCATTTACCTACGTTTACCTACATACCTACGTATGTAGGTATTTTAAACGGAGATTGATCAGTTAGTTGTCTCGGAGATGATTCGGTTAAACCCGGAATGTAACAAATTAAAATGAATACGTTCACATTTTTGAGTAAAACTAGAAAGCGTTAAATGTCGATGTTGCATATAAATTTAATATGGGTCCAAGAATTGCGCTGATCCGAGATTGAAATCATTGATCTTGCTTGGTGCGCAAGTCTAATCGAATCTAATTCTCTTCACAAAATAGTTCACAAAACATGTAAGCTAGTATCTAGAAGCAACCATAGATAAATAAAATAATGTATGAGAATATTGTAACAAACAATGATTAAAATCAAGTCCTTTCTGTACAATATCCAGTGGTGCCATCCAGTTTTAAAGCAATCGGAAACAAATAATGATTCTGGTAGAGAGAGCCCTAGGGGGCTAAATTCATGAACGTTTATCAAAATATAATAAGCCAAGAAAAATTTGGTTGACTAGATTCAAGATTCATTTACTGTCAGAACACTTTAACAAATGCAAGACATAGTCAACAATTCAATAAAAATTATATAATATAACAATAGCAGGAACCCAAAGTTAGTAGACAGAAAATAACGTTGATAGGAACCAATAAGACCTATTCTAGTTTCTTTCTATACAATATCCAGTGGTGCCATCCAGTTTTAAAGCAATCGGAAACAAATAATGATTCTGGTAGAGAGAGCCCTAGGGGGCTAAATTCATGAATGTTTATCAAAATATAATAAGCCAAGAAAAATTTGGTTGACTAGATTCAAGATTCATTTACTGTCAGAACACTTCAACAAATGCAAGACATAGTCAACAATTCAATAAAAAATTATATAATATAACAATAGCAGGAACCCAAAGTTAGTAGACAGAAAATAACGTTGATAGGAACCAATTAGACCTATTCTAGTTTCAAGCTGCTATGCAGTCAAATATAACACAGAACATTAGAAGAAGGAAATTTCGAGCTAGAAGGCATTAGAAAAAGTACATCATTTTCATAAATTTTCGCTTCCTCACAAGGCTTTCTATTATGATCATCATCATCATCATCATCATCATCTTCTTCACCATTATCGAAAACTTCGAGTAAATCCTAGATAAAAAGAGAAAAATAATATTACTATTATATATCATATGTTGCCTATAAAATTTAAATTTATTAACTCGAACTCAGGTGTTTGTAACACATGAAGGTGCGTACAGATTTACATGAGCGAACATGAGCAATTCACTTATCATCAGCTGATTATATCTGTATTTGTACAGAAACGGTAAGATACAGATATAAAAAGCTTGGCATCAGCTGATTTAAAAGTGAATTGCTCAGTGAAAACATCTTAAGATGTTTTGTGAGTCGGAATAGGCATTAGCCTAATCCTTACAAAACTTAGAATTTAAAATGAATTGAAACATTTCAATTTCTCACAAAAACAGAAATTATTTACACAGGTTTTTTCACTACAATACCGACACGTAGTTATTCTCCAACAAGATATTAGCATTATTTTTAATATTGTTATTTGAAAAGCCTAATAGAATAAAGTACGGGATGATCTAGAAATGAACAAGAAAGAAAACTTGCTTCTAGTAAAGTACTGTACTAACAAGCAGAATAGGATAATAATTCTATTTTCTTAGTACTAAGTAGTACATAGACAAATAATTGATGTCTACATCTTTTCTCTATGATAGTAGGATGTTGAATCACAATTTGAACAAATAGAAGGAGAGGGAAAGGAGTGTGTGTGTGTGTGTGTGTGTGAGAGAGAGAGAGAGTGAAAGTGCAAGAGAAAGGCAGAGAGAAATAGAAAATAACAATTCTAAATAAACAGCTGTGCCAGGAGCGAAGGAGATCCTCTAATTGGCAGGAATCCCAGGCCGGCTTGATAATATCGATCTTCCAATTGGACGACAGAGACAGCGAACAATCTGTCAACGGTAATTATTTATAGATAATTGAACATGCAGTCGATTGTGATTGGACGAACGGAATTTGGCAACAACACCTACAATGACCAATGCGAGGCGTCCAACTATGTATTCAGATTCAACACCTTCACTACTTACAGCTCAAGTATATTTGGAATTAACATGTGCAGCGGGTTGCCTAATTTGATGTTAGAAGGAGCAGGCTCAGTTTCTTAAACACAGTCTAGCATCTGTAACTTGTCTGGTTGGTTTTATTTGTTACTGTTACTATAGTTGACTAATCGTTTCTTGGAATATCATACAATTGTGAATTATGATTATCATAATCATCATCATAAGCATCATTATCACCATCATACCTTATTTTCAAGGATTAGGCTGGGTGCCTCTTCCATAAAAGAAAAATATGTTTCAAAAATTACAACTTAGAGTAGTTAAAACATTACTGGAAGATCATCTAAAAATAAATTTCAATGAATAGTGAGCGGTATTACAAAAATTCCTCTCTGAGGAATGGAATAGCTACATGAAGAGAGGATTAGAGAGGAATCATAGCAGCCACATATGGGAAAAAGGTTTCAATTCTGGGACAAATTTAAACAAAATAAGAAAAAAATGTATTAAATCAATTTATATGGGAGCTTTGTATGTGAGATCCGATTGCGGAGAGGGTAGAATGGGAAAGTTCGAAGAAGTTTTGATGTCACAGAAATCCGTGGTGTAAATGATAGACTGGCTCACATGCACGGAAGGGATATCACGGGAAAGGGCCATAGGAAGGGGCCTTTTTACCGTACACTTTGGAAAACACACATTCCAAGAAAATCGAAATTTATTATCATTATTTTTGAAGTATCTAAATTTAAAAAATCTACTTTGTGAAAATAATTAAGTACTGAAAATGTTGTGAAGTGAAGAACTACAAGACTTCACCTATTACGGACTATGTGTAACCCTATCTAAATTTGGGAGAGGAATAGCACAAGGTTACCTTATTTTTTCTCTCCCTATCATTTTGATGATGCACTTGTTGTATGAATCAATATAGAATATAGAATTTCCTGGGAAAAGTAGACAATGAATAGATCAATTTGATAGAGAGATGTCCATTACAATTCTATAAACAGTATGAATAGTTCGTTGAGCAATATCATTCTTAGGACAAGAGTGCAAAAACTACAAAGAGCGCAAATAATAGAAGCTGTTCCATGACGTGTATAGTATTATTTATAACAGTATAATAGTTAACTATAAATATTAAGTAGTTTGATGAAGTTGTATTCCTGGAGCAAATCGTACAATAGTGATGTTCTTGAACCCTTGTTTTCCACGGGTAATACCACAAGATTAATCGTCAAAGGGTCTACAACCGAGCAGACATGCATTGGCCGATAACTCTATGCAGCTCCAGACAAATTCATACACAAAAAGGTAGGCTCTCATGCATGCATGCATACGCCCCTAACATAACTCAGGGTCTACACATATTTCTCACCAATTAATTGCAACATCTAAGCCTTTCTGAAAAGCAACAGATGAAGCTGTTAACCTTCGACTAGTAAACGTCACAAGTAAGTGAAATAAATTTCGACCAAAGACGAGTGAGTATACGCCAAGAAGAAATATTAATAAAGCGAGCGCGGATGCCGCTAACAGCGTATGAATTTCGCCAAAGCAATAACAAGTGACATTAACTGCATTGTAAAGTGAGTTACGGGTTGGCCAAGCCAGATGCCCAAGCCTCTTGACCACTGTCCTGCATCCAGCATAGCTCAAGCTTTGCAAACCACATAAATCACCATTCGAAACCAACTGGTCAAACAGAATCCTCTATACTCTACTTACAATAGCGTAGTAATGGCTCATCAACGAAGAAAATATTGAAAGCTATGAGCTTAGAAAAATACCACCCCAATGACTCAAAGAGAGCTTCATGTAGTTACAATAGCGTAGTAATAGCTCATCATGAAAAAAGTCTTGACAGTTATGTCTTTGGGAGAACACAACCCCATTGGGTCAAAGAGAACTTCATTTACTTACAAAGTATCCCAGTATTAACGCATCAATTCTTGGAGGGACTATACAAATGAATACCACACACAATAGGAATCGAGCCCATAACAAGCACAACGAAAGCAGACCGAAGGTGTACCACCCAGAACACTAAGGGAACGCTAGCTCATATAGGCGGTTGAAATATCTATACTCTTTTTTATAAAACCGGATTGGTGTAAAACGTTCAAGATAGGGGATACTATGTTCTTTTCATGTCTGTATTTGTACAGAGTCAGTAAGATACAGATATAAACATATAAGCATAGCATCAGCTGATGAAAAGTGGAATGTGCGTGTTGGTGGCGCACATAGGTCTGTACGCACCTCAATGTCAAATGTCAGTCCCTTCCATGGTCCTTTTCATCACTCCACGTTCATTACCCAAGCGTAAGATTGGCTAAAAACATAGTTATTGTGGAGGTATATTGTATATATACAATATAAGTGAAGCGTAAAAACCCGAAAATAACTGGATTCATTGGATGAAGCCACTGATTTGGAACCTACCCAATGTGGGTATAGTCATGTTTCATTTCCTTGCTCCTATTACTCATGCACAAAATATACAGTATAGCCCATTCAATAAAGACAATGATGCGCAACAAATTAGGGGAAAGCTAGATTTTTGCAGGGTTTTAAAATACATAGTACACAAAGCCTGGAACCAAAAAATCCCTATCCGCTTGCTTCCCGCCTGTACCCCTCCGAAATTCAAAACTGCAAGGGTTTCGTAAAACGAGTATTAATATCTCGGTTACAAATCAAGATATCAAGCTGATTTTCATTTAATCTACAATAGGATTGTGCATAAACAGAAGAGATCATAAGTAGTTCAATATAAGTACATAACGTTCAAACAAATACTTATTATGAAGAGTTTGACTATTAATTAAACAGAATGTAGGTCCATGACTGTGTTCAGTAAACAATAACTTGGAAGCCTGAAGAAAATTTAAAAGAGGGTGATTTGTAGTATAGTATACACCACGTCCAATGCAGATGATTAATAAAAACACTAAAAATTATAAAAAGTCAAGTTTTTTAATGGTCAAAACTACAGAATGTAATAAAGAAAATCAAGTATTTTATCTATTGTTTTATAATATATAAAATGTACAGATACACTCCTACACAGACATCGCACAGATATCGCACGCATTAGCGAGGATTTTCGCCGGGATTTCTTTTCGGAAATTTATCTGTCCATTAATATGCTTTCAAATACTTTGGCTATTTACAGCTTGGAAACGTCTCGTCTCCCACACGACGAGATTTGTCCGGCGCTGCAACTAATATCACAGAAATAGGACAGGAATTTCGAAACGCAGTCTCCGAAACTTTCGAAAATCTGAAATCTCCGCCTTCTGACAAATGAATCGATCGTGGGCTGATCGTCGTCCGTCCCAACAGGAGCTTTTAGCCGGATAAATGTCTTCTCTCGACTCTAGCCATTCTAAATCATGAATTTCATCTTCACTGAAAGTGTCGCTCAATCTTCGAAAAGTATTTCGACCGCTAAGAGCACATTCTATCAGCTGCTGATGGCGTCTCTTGATGCAACTATCAATCCTACTAACACTAAACCTACTCCAGTGGCAAGCGTGTTATTAGATGGCTCATTTAATCTTATTAACACAAAAATCTATATTTGTAGCACTCTTAACATTTGAAAATAATTGTAGGACGGAAGCTTTTTAAAACTTTGAGAGAGAAGTCGATCATTACATGGGATTAATTACATTATTCCTTCAAATAATATACAATAGCATTATATATACTACAAATAAATATAATCTGTCTATATAAAATAAGTTAATACTTGGCCCTCCATCCGAAGAAATTACAGGGTTGACAAATCGTGCAACTTTCTCAATTTTTTTATTTAACCTCGGAATTGAATGTAGAATATTATCACCGATATCACAGTAGTGCCGGAAAAGTTTCAGGATTGGAAGGAAATTTAAGTATTCTGATCAAATTGAAAACATCGCGAAAAAAAGTTTTCTTCCGAACATCACTTCCCTCAGGATTATGATAGCGAAAAAGTTATCAGGAATCGTTTTTAAATACGGCTCTAAATCTAGCAAGTATGATATGAGTATGATGCCTTGAGAAGGGTGAGAAACTTCATGAGTACTGTATGAGACTTGTGTGAGGTTGATAGTAAGTAAGATGATGAGAGATAAGTTGACTTGAATTTAGCAGTTTGATGTTTCACTGTGAGAACAGTTGACTGACTAAACAAGGTGAAAGTCAGCCATTGGCCGAGACAAGACACGCCCATAGAGGGAGGAGCATTCAAACTACAACTACAGAAATAAATGTTTCTCCCTCCCACCTTTAGTTTCAATGATCCGCCCACTAACGGCGTGTTTCTTCGACCAATGGCAGACCTTCACATTGATTGGCAAACTACCAATAATTTGTATTCAATTATTAAAAAACTGTATTCGAAGTTAATTTTGTATCTATTGTTCAGGCATGGATTTTTGTAAGTGAATATCCAATAAACAAATATGTAGTTGTAGAATCTCAAATCGCTTTACCTAACACATGCATAAATCCTGTTCCTCCTCATGTGAACAACTGATATAATAATATAATTTGATTTACAGGAATATGATGAGCCAGAATGAAGAGATATTTAGAAATATTTGTACAATAAAAATATAGTATTGTATAAAACCAGAAAATTCCATCTGACAAGTGGATTAACTTTAATAAATTAAGAATTTTACTTACCTAGTCGGGAAACTAGTTCTGATGTAGGAGAGAATAAAAGTTTTCTGGGATTAAAATACTTGTGGGACGAAAAATTAAGAGAGGACAGACGTCCAAAACTCAGCACTGTAACTCATGAGAATGTATTTTGCTTTGCTTTTCTTTTATAAATTATAGTAACTTGGATTTCGGTATTTTTAAAGCAAGTAAATAGAGATGAACTTGAAAAAGTTATTTTACGATCTAAATTTCACAGCCTTACGCAAATCTTATTTGCTTCAATCTTACTTCCATTGGAACATTCATACTTTCTAGTAGTTGAAATTCATCTCTCTCATTATGAGCATCATTGTAATACTGCCCAACTCTTTGAAAAATGAATTAAACGTTCTCATAAACTGGATCTTCCAGAAATGTTTAAAAATTTTCCTATGAATTAAAATCTATTTGATAATCTATTGTTCCTCAATATATTCAACTTTCCTGTATTTTGGAGAGGAAGATTATAACTAATTCAAACAATAAAATTTGCTACTACATTATTTTTTCCTTTCAATCAAATAAATAGAAGAGAAAGATGGAAGGACATGTCTTGTAAAGAAGAGATAAAAGGAGGAAAATTTGTTATTAGTATCCAACAAATGTCCCGGTCTTCAAATTCCATTGAGGTTCATTCATAAGTTCAATTCAATTAATGTATTTCTTATAGTAAAAATGATAAATTGACAGAAGTCTCACGAAACAAACAATACAAATACACCACACTAAATATTAATATACTACACGACAGCTCAAAATCAAGTACTGAATTTTACTTTTTGCACAATATGTTCATAAGTTATCCTACAATAATTTTTTCATCATTCTATCCGTTGTTCAAAAGCTATCTCAGCAAGCCTCATACTAAATCCATAGAAATAAAGATAAATGATGTCTAAATGCTGAATCTCACAAAACATCAAGCTAATCTTGAAACGGAAAATATAATAATTCTTCACTTATCGATCTTGGCCTTATTTTGAAAAATGAAAAGAGCAGGATAATTTTCTTCTAAAAACATTTTTTTTAATAAACATCCAATAAAAGAAGATAGTCGAGAGAGGTTGCTGAAAGGAGAATGAAAGAAGACCGGAGAGAGACAGAATGCTGGCAATAGTTCATGGGACACTTGGCGAATCACAGCAAACCGTCACACTTGAACGTATCCAGGTCACACTTTATGCTCAGGTGTTTCCTCCTAGCGCTACAACACTCTACTGTACATAGCAAATCACACATACATAATTGCAAGCTATATTACACAGTTGATATTGGAAATCTCGTCAAAAACTAGCTAATCTCCGAATAAATAGAAAAGAAAACAAGGGATGACGACCAAGGTGTCATAACGTAAAACACACTACTGTACATAACAACAAAATATCGGGGACCGAGCTTCGCTCTGGAGTACAAAAGCATAAAAAATTTATTACGAGAGGAGAAATATCATAATAATATGCATACAGAAATGTTCTACCTAATCACAGTAAATTGCTATTAATTCCCAGAGGAATGCAAAAATTTTCCTCACAAAGGCCCAATTGCACATCAGAGAAGACGGATCTACTGGAATTAATCAGGATTGAAAATAGCCCGGCTTTTATGCAACCGGCACTAAGAACCTGATTGAATGATTACAAAAGTTCAACAGCTGAGTCATAATTTTGACACAGTCCCACACACATGAACTCGCTCACTAACTTTCATCACCAACAGACGACAAAATAATTATTATCAGCTGTTTTTCCAAGGATGAATAATAATTATCCTTTTAATGTGCTTCAGCGAGTTTTCCCAGGGATGAGACCTAGTGCAATCGAATCTTTATTATAAACATACTATGTTCTGAATGAACAGAAGTTGCTCGTTTAATAGTATAGGATGCATAATAATTATTATTGCAAGCTATATAACACTCATGATAGTGGAAATCTATTCAAAAAAATCTAGTGTGGCGCACTCATACAACTTTCCTTGCCGTTATGAAAATTTATCACCTGACACTAGTGTTCACGCGCATCTCCAAGTCTACTATTCAAAGATCTGAGCCAGCTGGTGACAGGACAATAACGCTGGAGACACACGAAGTATGCTATCTCTTCATAGTGAATGATTTAATAGAATCAACAGTTGCCAACAGTTTGCAATTGAAATAATAACATTTTCTCGAATTTCGAGCTTATTTTAAATTTTAGGTGAAAATGTTACTGAATATTAATTGTAGAGATTTTCATGCTCAATCTTTTCCACTTGGAAATTTGTATGTTTGTTTTATGAAATTGTTTGAATTGTATCTGGAGCCTGATAATTGGGAATCTAAAATCAAACTTTGCTTAGATGGGGTGGAGCTCCTGGAATTTTTACAGATATGTGTGACAATATTCATTGTTCCAATTGTGAATGATGAGGATTATGTGAATTATCATGAGAAGTCAGCCTGTTATGAAACTTTATTTCACTGGTTTGCTTTTCTGCGTTGTATTGTGTCGACTCTGTAAGTGTGTGCATAGAAGTTATGGTATTAAGAAAATCAACGATTTTCCTGGAGCATCAGTCTGGTTCATGACCTTATAAGGCAAGGAATTTGTGTCTGATTGATTATCAATCGTGTCTTATTTGGTTAGGAATTTGGAAAATAGCTGTCACTTGGTGGGAGAATGTATCTTAAATTATAGTTGTACCGTTCCATTCTATTGGCAGAAATTGTGATGAATATTTTCAATAAAATAGTAACTGCCAATCACAGTTAACGTTGGTTAGGTTCCTATCTAGTGAGGCCATACACAGCTGTCCTCGACAAGGCAAGCGTATAGTGGATTCACTCAGCGTCTGTCCTCTGTTGTAAGCAGTACAAAATGTAGTCACAGTATTTTGTGTTAATCATGGCTTTTATGCCAGCTTTTAGGCTTGGTAGTATTTGGCTCTGGAACCTTCTGTTCCAGTAGCATATTTAGTTTTTTCCGCCTCAGTAATTGCTTTAATTAAGAAGAGAGGATATCAAATTGTCACCTCACAATGGAAATTTTCCTCCTATAACCGCTACGAAAGGTATGTCATAGATTATAATAATTATAATTAAGGAAATTATTATCGATAAAAGCTTCCATCAAAGTGTTAAATTTATTGTGGTAGATAGATTTAAGTGTAATATGTAGAAATGTAGAGTACCTATTAGAAGGAATTGAGATTTTTTTATTTTAATTTTTTTTTTTGAAGAGGAAGCTATTAACCTAAATTTAAAAGACAGTATTTTGTGTTATAGATTTCATTTGTTTTGTTGATTCTAATGAAAAGCTTTCTTGATTATTTAGGAAACACCTATCATGTACTTTATTTTTTTTAAATTACACTCCATATGTTATTTATGTAAGAGAACAGACTGAACAAACTAACAAAAATACTCGAAAGACCTTATTATGAAGAAATTCAATCAACTTGTGAATTATGTATTATGGAATACTATGTACTCATCTCTTTGTATAAAGGGCATAACCTGATTACAAATAAATTCTTTTCTATTAAATCAAGTAGGTAATGTCTATTTGTGTTTTAAAGTAATAAGTATTGATTTGAGTTTTATATAACCTAAAGTAGGTTGACTTTATGATATAACTGAAGTTGAGTTAATTTGTATTATCCTAGTTTATTTTTTTATTCTAACAGCGGTCAAAGTACGGGTCCATCAATGTACGAGTCCATCAATTTACGGGTTCATGAATGTTTCGTGAACGTGTGTCTTTAAGACGCTGAGATGCCTCTGAATCGATGGCAGTCCTAGAAGCTTGGGGTATGCTGTCTCCTGTCCATCTGGACGTGTAGAGCTCGATCACCGAGCCTAGATTCAAATTGAACAACTTTTTCCAAATTAAACAAACGTCCCAGGAACTCTGGATGTGGCAGAATGGGTTTTAGTAACTATAGACTTTCAAAAAGGGGAGGGGTGTAAAACGTGAACCATTCAATCAATTAAAACGTGCGGAATTAGACCTTTTGTTAAATCATAACTTTGAGATATTATTGGGGATTACAAATTTTTATTTCATTTGAGTAATAGATTTTCGGTTGTATCTTTACATTGAAATGTGAGGCCATATTTTCTCTGTAAGGATCCAGCTGGGAATTTCAGTTTTCTTTAAATTAATATTTTATAATCTACTAAACTACTAAAAGTTGAATTAGTAGATGAAATGTTTAAAGGTCCCTTATTGATAAATTAATGTTTTAAAATAATTTTGGTCTTAAAGTTGTAAACGATCGCATAGAAGTTTCAAGGACCCTAGTTTTTATAAATTTGTTTTGACATCACATATTTTTGAATAGTCTTCCTATGTAGAATTCCGTGATGTGATACTTGAGGTATATTTATCTTTGCAGCTTTCATGATATAAAGATACAGAATAGATATTATTGGGGATTATTAATATTTGATAATGTTTTGATAGTGTTTTAAAAGTTTCCAAGTGTGTTCTAAATGTTCTAAGAATTTTATGAAATTTTAAGAATTTTTATTACGTCTTATGACAAGCTCTTCTTCTATGGAGTGAGAAGGAATGAGCTGAAGCTGATAAAATCATACCTATCTGATTGGAAGCAAAGGGTTGTTATTAATAGTAAATGTTCTGGCTTTAGAGATGTTGTGGCAGGTGTCCCACAAGGTTCTGTTTTGGGCCCTTTTCTTTTTCTTATTTTTATTAATGATCTGTATTGTAACATTCCAACGTTATCTTTTTTATATGCTGATGACATGACATTGATATCCTCTGACCAAAATTATGAAAAAGTTAAATCTAAGATGTTGGGAGCCCTTAACTCTGCAAAATTATGGTTTGAATCAAATCATCTAGTCATTAATGAGAGTAAAGGACTCGCCACACCAAGCTCGCCAGTACCGCCGAGGTAGTACCGCTGGTGGTAGTTTTCTCGGCTGAGCACGCCACACCGAAAAACGTCCGCTAGCGGTAGTCTCCGAGTAGTGAGTCTAGTAGTGGGGGGAGGGCGTGACTACAGCACTCAGCACTATGCGCTACCTCTTCGAATCGCCTGCCATGTATTCAGGTTGAGCGCGCCACACTGAGCTCGCTTTGTCCGCCGTACTACCTCTCAGCGAACTTTTGTTGAATCACCTAGCAGGCGGTCGTAGGTGGTAGTGCGCCGTACTACCGCCGCGGTAGCGAACTCGGTGTGGCGCGCTCAACCTGAATACATGGCTAGCGATTTTTAAAACTTCGCTACCGCCGCGGTAGCGAGCTTGGTGTGGCGTGCCCTTAAGACTGAATATATATGCTTCTCCCTTAGGGCTCCGCCTGAGGATACTAATGTCAAGAATAATGTCAAACTGTTGGTTTTACATTGGAGAGAAGATTGGGTTGGGAGCCTCATATCTTGAGTTTGTGCAGGAGACTCTCCAGAGTTGTTTTTCTTCTTAGGAGACTCAAGTTGTCTTTGAATGCTGAATCTTTGTTACTTGTGTATTATGGACTTTTCCAATCCCTCATCTCCTATGGAATTCGTCTCTGGGGCAACTCTTGTCATGCAACAAAGGTTTTTATTTGGCAAAAAAAAGCAGTGAGAGTATTGAATAACTTGAGGAACAGAGAGTCTTGCAAGGAAAGTTTCCGAAGTCTGAAAATTCTAACGTTTCCTTCTCTCTTTATTCTTCATACCGTAATATATGTTAAAATGAATATAGAATCTTTTCCGCGTCTGGGAGCCAATCATTCTTACTCCACTCGACGTGGCAATGATCTATCACTGCCTCAAATAAGACTCTCCAAGACAAGAGATAGCCATATTTTTCAACAAGCCAAAATTTATAACAATCTTTCTTTAGAAATTAGAGAGCTGCCAATCTATAAATTCAAACAGATTTTGAAAAATAAATTGACAGAGAGTGCCTACTATTCGGTGGATGAGTATCTTCAGTGTTCAATATAATCAATGCTCATTATGCAACATGTACCTTTTAATTTTTGGTAAAACTGAATAACTTATTAATTATTATTAATATGAATTTTAGTTTGTTTCTAACTAAGACAAATTGTTATTTCAATATTTTCATATATTGTACGATTTCTATTGTCTTGATGCTTAATTTTATATCATAATTTCTCTTTTATTTCACAAGTGTTGTATTATTATTATTGTTTTTTGACTTGCTCATGCAATGTAAAGTTCTTCTGGCAATAAAGAATCTTGAATCTTAAATCTTGAATCTATGCTGATCTTTCTTTTAAAATATGTATTGTTATTTATGATTAACTTCTGAGAAATATCAATGATATTTTCCGATTCTTCTTTCTGAAATTAGAGTCCTTATAGCTTATCATGATTCAATCTAAAACGTTTTCAAGCAGACAGAATAGGATCTATCGAATTAGCTATATTGGAGATAACTTTCAAAATTTAGTGATTGTATTATCGGTTTTCATGATGTAACTTCATTTTGTTTTATCAACTGTTGAATTTAACTGTAAGAGGTTATGACAATATATTTGATATCTTCTCTCTATTTAGTTGTCTCTCTTGTCATTTCTGGATTCCCATTCTCTAGCACTAGGTATGTTTATCAAGCATCCCTTTTATTAAGTTATATTGTGTGTGCTTCTAAATTCTAAATTCCAAATTCATAGCACGGCACATATGGGACTTGTGGCAGTTGATAGAGCTTTCGCACACACACACACACACACCACACACACACACACACACACACACCACACACACACACACACACACACACCAATATCCAAAAACCACTTTTTTGGACTAAGGGGACCTTGAAACGTATAGAAATTGGGGTACATTATTTTTTTTCAGAAAGCAATACTTTCCTCACCTATGGTAATAGGGCAAGGAAAGTAACTAGATAATCTCCAAATAAATAGAAAAGAAAACAAGGGATGAGAGGAGAAGTAGGAGGATTAGGAGGAGTAGGAAGAGGAGTAGAAGAATATGTTGAGTTCAGGTTGAGAGCCAAAAGTAACAGCAACAAAGTTATATCTATAGTGAGATTCACTTGGAGATGTCAGCATTGGTTGAATGAAGCTTTGATGTCATAATTAATAATGAATGCTGACACCTTTTTAAAATGAATTTGACTATAGGTATCTAGAAGGTCACTCAGCATGAACAGGAAATTCTTCAAAATTCTTCAGGAAGAGCGCCAAAATTTTCTTCAAATTCAATTTTTCAGTTCAAGTTGATAGTAGTATAAATCGAAAAGCCCAACGTATTTTTTCAAATCAGACTTGTTACTTTTTAAAAATGCTATGCGATTAACTATAATAGTAGAGGGTTATAATAATAGTTTATGGACCTTTTCTAGGACTGGTTACAATGGAAATACAACCAACTCCTCATTTCTAGTATTTGCAGTGAGATGATGGTAACAGAGTACAAAGAATTCTTCTGTTTCAACAATTTCAGAAATGAAGCCAATGAACAACAAAAATATTACAACATTATGGGTAATGAACTTGAAAATCTTTATTATATTGAAGCTTACTAATCTTAAAGCCAGTACTCAGTCAAAACTAGTCTTTTGAATGATAGATGATGAATGACGTGAAGATTGGCCATTTTTGTTTAAAGAAATAATAGAAAATTCAAGCAACTGACTCCTTAGCTCTTCACAATAACAACGATATTATGAAATTTAGAAGATTACAGGAGACAACATCTCATGTACGGATTAAATAAAAGAATAAAATGTCTGGAATGATTAGGAGGGAAAGATTGCGAGAGAATATCCCTTGACGGAAAGCTGATGGAGGATTTTCGAAACGGTGCAGTGATGAAGGAGAAAAATGGTGGACAACGAACAGGATTAGTCGATAATTGGAGAAGAAGCGAGATCCTACATGAGGAGGCAGGGTCAAATATTTTGAAAAAAATGAGATAAACAACGATTGTGCGCTCGTGGAATTTGTGGCAACGAAAAATCTTTCAATAACACAGAAAGAAGTTTTGAAAGATTTGTAGAACTGAATAAGTTAAAATATACGAGAAGTTTTTGTTTTCAATAAATTCATGAAAAAGAATTGTTGAACTAATTTAGAGGAGTCTCTCCATATTTTAAATGAGATAATTCACTCTTCTTATTAGAGCTATTGATTGGGGTACTAAAATATAAAGGGTACTCGATAGTTTCTCATTGTGTGTTTCAATAGAATAAAACTGTATAAAAATTTTCATTTCGTAATTTTCAATTCTGACTGATATAAGAGTTGTTACTTGTGGGAGTTGTCACAACTGATTCTTGTGAGAAATTGAATCTCAAAAATCTATAATATTCTCTCATAATAGAGCATTACAATATCTAGAATGCAATGTTAAACAACGATGTTTTAATTGGACATACAACTAACAACAATAAGAGATAGAGTATTTATCTGCTCAAAAGATTGTAAACTTAGACACAGTCGCTTTAGACAGAGCTTTGTAAGGAACAAACTTCCCAGAGAACAAGAAAATAATGTGTTGTACTTCATTAATCGAATGTGATAGTTGAATAGCCTATGATTCTCCTTCACTAGAACGACATGTATTCAATGTTGGTGTAGTTTTCAAACACACAATTTACAAGTGAGAATAGAATAAATATCTTGTTCTAGCCAATACCCAAGACTTCACAGTGAAAAGTTTAAAACGATGAGTTAATTGTTTTTCAGAAGAATCAATCAATCTTGTGACTTCGAACAAATTCTGACATTTTGAAGTGAATCTCAGTGCAACAGTGAGACAGGTGACTGGGAGATGTCACTTAGCACCCAACCCAGATCACTGATCACTGATCACAGAGGGGAGATGCACTCTAGCCATCAATGCTCCTCCTCTAACATCCAACCAAGTGGCACCTCTTCTAAACACAGGCGATGACAAAATCTCACTTGAAACCTTGTGTGAACACTAATTTTCATTCAAAGTGGACAAATATTGGTTGTCCTGTAGAATTTGGTAGTAGCTTGAGAATGAAACCATAGGCAAACAATAATCAACTGTATCTTTACTCAATGATAAAACTAACCGGGACTTATTTATTCATTTATTTTATTTCAACCACTGACCTCCTACAAAAGGTGTATATGGATTTGTCAAAATCCATTGGACTGGCCAGTCAAGCCAACCAGCACTGGCTGCCAGTAACTTTCCATTTCTACTTTCCCAGAGCATAAGCAGCTTTAAAACCGATTACAAGCTAGCTAATGAGAGAGTAGCAATTCTATTTTCTTGAATCCAATGTGAGCTGAGTGAGAGAGAATGAAACCAGTTACTAGATTAGTAATTAGAGGGAGTAATATCCATGTAAACATTAATCAAGGCGAAAACCAACAAAAGTGTAATGAATTTACAACTACTCATTTCAATAAATATATTATAATGAATATCAATACCAATCGCATGGATTCTCGTGTTATGATACTTGAGGGAAAGATTTTTCTTGGCTCGGGGGAATTTCCAAAGATTGTTCATTAACTTTACTTCAGTTCAAACTGAAATCAAAATATAGCAACTAGAAATTCATTGAAAATATGAGTTGCAGCAAATATATGGTCTCTCAATTCACTAGCTAATCTTACAAGGTGAGATGGTGGACATGTTAAAAATAACTGATAATATATATTCATGAATCAAAAGTCACTTTGAAATTCAAGTTACAAATGAGCAATAGATGTCCATTCCAACTACTTAACCCATCCTTGGAATAAACCCGGAATAGTGTCACCAGAACTAAAATTGTCTGCTTCCAAATAGTACATCGGTAATGAGTTAAAAATGGATTAATGACATTTCTTAATTACCTTGAGAATGGCGTTATTGTCAAAGAAGCTGGCTCTGTCTTTGTACAATTAAAGCAGCACTTTACTGCTCATAGAGGCAGCGGCCACCGAAATATGCCCTACATCTTTCTGGTTGTTAATGTCTTCAGAACGTAGGATGAAGTTTACAACAGCTCCATAATATTAAATATATGAAATTGCGATTTTTTGTCAAAGGCTCCACTTTGGTTAACCACATGAAGACAGTTTCTGCACTGCGATTCGCATGACGGCAACGGGATAGGGGCGATTTCTAAGCAGTGGTTAAATCGTTGAAATCGTCGCCGTCATGCGAATCGCAGTGGTGTACACAAGTTAAAGCAAATTTAATATTAACGAGGCAATACTGCCACAATATAGCATAGAGCAATGAATGACAAATCTATCAGCAAACACCGTTATAAAAAATTATGAAAGTTATACAAATTTGTAAAAATGATTCAAGAACTTGAGGCAGAGAGCTTAATTTACGAGAATTCGTGTACCATAAATATTTCGCGTTTTGCCTACGCGAGCCGAAGAATAGAAGAGTGGACATGGACAACCCCGCCAACAAAATACTCCGAAACGGTTTCGTCACTTTTGTTTTCATTTCCAGAATAGTGAGAAAAATAAAGCGTATAATTTACGACAAAAATCAACACTTATCAAGCAGGCCTTTTGTTAGTATTTCTATTACATCTTTTCGTATATTTACGATATTTTGTCACCGTCAGGGAGGCTCAGTTTTGTCAAGAACTCTCCTCAATTCTCTAATTTCCTGTACTATATTCCTCGTGTAAACAAGCATCGGCGACACTATATCTTCGTATAATAGGCCGATCTCGAATAAGTTCTATCAAGCTGTTAGGAAATGCGACGAACTTGTTTCGCCGTTAAACCTTTCAGACATAAATCTTGCTTTCCGACAGAAAAACTGTTTCACCAGTCCTTTATTTTGACGCCATGCCAGTGGAAAACTACAATCAACACGTAGGCACTTTCGACTCTAAAACAATTCAGTGTTAGGAAACTGAAAATAATAATTAATAACTCTAAAAAACCATCCGGAGTACATTTAAGATCGTCTCGAGTATTGTAAACATAAAAATAATCAAAGTCTGAATACAGAATATTTATACAATCTATAAAGTACACAAAAAGTCTATAGAATAGATACAAAATATTATAATGAATTAGAATCATACCTTAATCAAACTGAGAAGTATCCAAACTGCCAGGTCCTGTAAAAAATAAAGGTATTATTATTTTTTCAATCGTAAATTTCAGTTTTTCCGAATTCTATTATTAAAATTTGAATGATTTAAATAAATACTTTTCCCATACTTTTGATGTATTTTAAATTCAACTTCACACATGAAACTTTGCTGTTTCTAGATTCAAATGATAGAAAAGAAAAGAAGTGATTTAGTGAAAAGCTAGAGGAAGTGTAAAAGTGCTACCAATGTACAACATACAGTCTTCAAGTATGGTGAATATCGAATGCAGGACTTCAATCAAGGTTCTTCATAGATAAGTGGATACTGTAGAAAAACACAGACCAAAGTTGGGAGATTACAAACTGGACAGCATATTACAAGATACTTCAAGAAAATTTGCCATTCCATTCTTCCCATCCACAGTTTTTCATCAAATGGACTGAATATTACTGAATGTAAATTTTCAAATAATTTTTGCTCATTAAAATTAATTTATTTGAACCTAAACACTAAATTTCACATTTTATGAGTAGAAAAATATCTAGAGTGGTCTAATGACTCATATTGTAAGTCATAGACGTTTTTTGGGTAATGGGATGAATTATGAAGGTGAATAGATTCAAATACTGCATTAGATACTACTCTAACCACAGGCTGAACTTGGAAGAATCTTGGTAAAAAATGCATTACTTTGAATAAAAAAAACATTTGAATTGAATTAGTATTACTTGTATTTAGAATAAATTATGAATAAGGATTGAAAATATCGTTAGAAATCATCAACGCTACACTAAACTATAGGCTTATTGGGGATGTCACAGAATGTGTGACCTCCTTAGGTCTAATAAAACGTGCAATTTTGGGCTTTCCATGCTTCTTCATTTATTATCTCAAATGACACGAATGAGGAATATATACTACACTATTTTTTAAAAAGATAGTCGCTGGCAGTCCGCCAATAAAAAAACTCCATAAAATAATTGTGATGATAGGTAAAAGATTTCCGATGGTGTAATTTCCATTTGAATGAGAAATGTCGGAATAGCCGTGCGATATTAATATAAACAAGCCAGCAAAGATGTGTTCTTTTCGAACATTTATAACGTAAGAATGGTAAGAGAGGGCGCAGGCGCAGACGAAGGAAGAAGGAGTAGGTGGCCAAAAGGAAGTTGATAAACATTGTTAATAGATATGTAGCGATGGGGTAGAACGCTGGCAATAAATAAAACAAACATTCACGTTGATTTTTAGTAAGAGTTTTTCCACCAACACCCACCCGTTCGCATCCCCCCACCCATTCCCCCGCGGCTGCCTGATTTAAATCTTTTCGCCCAACAGCTGCATGCAGTAGACATGAGCGCACTTATAAATAAACACTAATAAAAAATAAATTCTTCCAGAAAAGTAGTATCACTAATACTGAATAGCTGATTTCATGTGTATCCTTGAACTTATTCCACAGAATTGAACTTTAATCCTCTTGCAACTATTTATTTTATTTATTGTATTTAGATGGAATTTACTCTACTTAAATTTTGGACCTTTGATGCTACTTTGGTATCAGATGTAATGTATTTTTAGATGAGGAAATAGATTGTATGAAAAACGTTGAACAATACAATATTCCTGATTCCTCTATCACCCACTGATCTGTTTTAGAGGTACAAAAGTAGCCATTACCTGAACAATGGTATTTTAGCGATTAGGTACATTAGGTATTCAGTTTAGACACGATTCAATACATTTTCGGAGGTTCGGAAGCGAAACCAATCTAAAGCTATGAACCACTCATCTCATGATCCTTCTCATTACCCATACAAATACATTCCCCATACATATCGCCTGCAAACTATAAAGCCTGACAGTCTGAGCTGTTATGGATATCACCCATTTCAATTGAATATTTATTCAATTATTAAGTATTACACAACTTTAAGAAAAGTACGACAGGCTTAAGCCCAAAACGATTTCATGGATATCATCTTATGGCTATCTTATTTCCAATATCATTCTCAAACCAAAATTAATCAGAGAATTGTTTGATGGTAGATCACGATTAACATGTGCACTACTCATAAACATCTCTCTGATAATCTCACTTGTTTTAATATTACATCAATTACACTAGCCTGTAGACAAAGTTCGCAAGACAAAAATGTCATGTTTTTGAAATGTTTCAGCAGTACAAATTTTTACAGTGATTTATTGTAAAGCACAGATGCCATCAACCTTTCAGATGAGGTTAATATTTGGCCAACGGCACACAAATTACGACAACCCATTGTCAGCCATTGGCATGGACCGTTTGTTTTTTTCACGTTCAATGGCCTGTGCAGGCAGTCAATTTCGGCAACCAGACTTCAGGTCTGCGTTGCACCATAAATCGAAATAATTCCTGAGCACCTGCAGATGTTCTCAATTAGGTGAATCGATGATTAAAAAGAAGAGGAAAATCGTTGCCAATTGTAACGAACGAGATAAAAGTAAAAGAAGTGGGAGAGCTTGTGTAAAAAGGCAGACATAATCTATCCTGAAACAAATGGGCCGTTGCGAATTGTTAAAACAGGCAGTTAATATAAATTTATAGCCAAATCACTGACAATAACAAAGATAGAGTTGATGATGTCTGAGACCTAGAAATGCTTGTTAAACATAGCAATTGTAAGTGGCCTGAAGAGGTTATAAAAATTACAGTAAACCCCTGTATTACGACCTCGTTTGGGCCGATCCTACGGTTTATGCGACTATATTTCCAGTGAGCAGACTTCATGCGAATTGTTTGAAGAAAAGTTGAAGAGGGCAATACCTCCCTTGTAATTATTGCGATATACTGAAATCCTAAATCTGTATTTAGTTATCTTGAGGACAATACTCAAGATTACTATTTTCATGATTAATCTCTTTCTCTATGAGCTGATTTCAATCCTTAATATAATAAAGGATCAATCCAAAATATTACAAGAGGATAAAACAGCGAAAAACAGGAAATTTTCTGGTAGCTTGACAATCATGAGAAAGAGCTCCGGAGTTCTTAATTAGTTGGCTCTTTCAATTCGTTACCCTCAATGAAAAAACACAGCATATCATTATTCACAGCAACGTTTAGAGAATAGGAATAGAAATGAGAGAGATGTTTCGACCAGATACGGAAGAAAACGCCACATATAATTGACACTCAATTCAATGTGAACGAATAAAATTACTACAAATTGGATAAAAAATTTCAAGCGGAACACTCAACAAAAATCTAATATTTTCATTAGTATGGTAGGCCTATTACAATGTATTATCATTTCGCAAATAGAGTTTTTAATAATACATTATAAATTCCTAGAAGATTAACTAATGGTATTTTTTCAAATGAATTTAGCTAATATCATAGTTTTGCATTGTTTTGAAAGTTGATTGGTTCACTAGTTAACCAAGGACCCAATATAGTTTATAACATCATCACAAGTGGTTATTTCAGTTTTAAAGGAGTTGTCACCAAGTCTACTTATCAGGTCAACAAAATATCTCTGAGTAAGTTAATAATCAGTCAATATTTTCAACTTTAATGAGGCATTCAAAGATGAGAATAACGATAACAATAAGTGATTCGGAAGTGATAGTATTATCCTATTGACAAGAATAAGGTAGAAGAATTATTCAAGATATAAACAATGATCATTAATACTGATGACTGGATACACAGTATCAACATAATTATAAATAATGTATTTATAGTATTATTATTATCATATTCTCCCATTCAGCAGCAGAATGAAATCTCAGAAAAACTGGATAAAAATATGTGTGAGGGATAATAGAATATGATATATCACACAGATTATGACAAATAGGTTTGGAACGACGAGCAAAAGATATAAGTCTTGCACGTGGGTTAGACCACGAAAAGTCATATGTTAAAAAAGAGTTATAATAGTCCGAAATAGAAAGAAATGGGAGAAGAAAGAGGAGCGAAATGAAGAAAAGAAGATGAAAAAATAGCAAGTGCTAAACAAACACCAATACAGCGCCTGTGTACTGCCAGATAATAAATTAAAGGAGCCATATAAATGTTTCCTCTTGACTTATGATGACGTCACGGGGATGGCTCATCACGCCCTATGGACGATGGGGGAGGAGGTATCAGGGGGTGGAGGTGTCAAGAAAAGAATGCTGTTATTTTCAAAATGTGCATCGCTAAACAAGCAACCAGTTAACTGCCTTGAATTATGATTCACAGCCAACAACCAGTTAACAGTTAAACTGAGATTTACTGCAATAATTCATACATTCACACCAGAAACATTAACTATTGAACGATATATTTGTAATTATGGTGATATATAACTTTGGGGGAGATATATAAAATGATCTGAACTAAGTTATGATGAATGATGCTTTCTATTCTCCACATAGTTGATATGGTTATTAAGACCCTGTATTTATAAAAGAAGAAGTGGAAAAAATATCACAAATGAGTATTGATTTGGACTGAATAATAGAAAATTTCATAATTGCAAAGGGATATTGAAAAATTGTAAATTGAATTTTTTCAAGTTTAAAAATATGATGGAATTTGAAAAACTTCATACCGGTTTTTATCGGGGTACGGGGTAGGCTATTTCAAATTATAAAGTCAAAAAGGTTGAAGTTGCCTAGTTTTCTTTGCAATTTTGTTCTGTAACTTATAAAACAGCTCATTCACAATTATTGTTCAAGAAATTGTCATTTCCTGTAACGATTGATTGAATGTATTAAAAGTTACTGAATGAATAAATAATGTAATTCCATTCTCAGTGGATAATTAATTTAGTTGCACACAACAGTGTGCTGGTATTTTGTTCATATGAATAGACAAAGAAAACAAGTGATTCCGTTTCAAGAAATTCTCATCAAGCATGAACTACCACTGATAATCCCCCAAATGTCAGTAGACCAATAAAAATGTCTGAGCACAACAGTCATGTGCGAGGTGTAGGAGTTATTTTTTAATGACAATTTGTGATCCTACTAGTGGTGGGTGCTGCTTATAGGAACAGAATAAGTGGGAAAGAAGGAGAGAATTAGGATATTGGGATGATTTTTGAAAAAATGAGAATTGGAGGCAGAAGAAAAAGAAGAGAATTGCGAAATTGAAAAACAAGAAAATAAGAACCGATGAAGATGAATGAGAAAAGGGAAAGCAAGGAAAATGAAAAGAAAATATGTTAGATAAAAATTATATTAATATAAGCGTTTACAAAGGAAGAAGAAGAAGAGAATCGATAAATTGAGAAACATGAAGATAAGAACCGATTAAAGATGAATGAGAAAAGGGGAAAACAAGAAAACTGGAAGGAAATATCTTCTTCTTCTTCTGACTTCCACGGTATAAATAGGCATGATTGCCTGTTCCGGTCTTTAAAATAGCCTTGGAAATTAAAATTTATCAAAAATATAATTTAAATTTAACCTTAAAACCGTGTCTAGTTTTAAGACCACCTTTTCCTTGGTCTTCCAACGTCTCTCTTACATGCTGGTTTATAGTTGAGTGCTTTCACAGGCATTCTACCGGTTGGCATTCTGTCTATGTGAGCTTTCCATCTATTTCGATTTTTTTAATTTCTTCATTCAGTGGCTCAACCTTAAGCTCCTCTCGAATGTCCTCATTTCGGAGAAGATCCATTCTTGTGCATCCCTTTAGAATCCTTAGAAAGCGCATCTCAGCCGCTTGGATTCTACTGATTTCCTTTCTACCTAGTACCCATGATTCGCTTCCGTACGTCAACACTGGGATAGCCATGGTCTTGTAGAATTTCAGCTTTGTGACTCTCCTTACTTTATTTTTCAATGTTCTATGAATTGTTCCACAAATATATTGAAATATTTCAACTTATTGAAAATATCTTCATCTTTTTCGTAGGTGAGAGTACAACCCAAATAGGTGAAGGCTGAAACTTGCTCCAAGATTGTATCTCCAACCACAATTTTTGTTCGGACTGGCCATTTTCCTTTGAAAGCCATCACTTTTGACTTTGTAGCTGAAATTCGAAGGTCATACTCCACACATATTTTTGTCAGTTGATATATGGAGTACTGCAGGTCGTCCTCTGTTTCCTGTATAAGGATTTGGTCATCTGCAAAAACAAGTGTATTCACAAAACTCGTCGTGTCCCATCATTATTCCCGCATTCACCTTCTTACTCCATTCTTTCAAAACTTCATCTAAATACAAATTAAACAGTGTAGGGGAAAGGCTACATCCTTGTCTCAATCCTTCGTTAATTGGAATTTGGAAAGAAAATATGTTTGATAATATATATGTAAAAGCGGTAAAAGCGTTATAAAGGAAAGCCAGCAAGGAGAGGAAGAAGGAAATGAAGAGAAGAGTGAAAACAATAGGAGATGGAAAGGATAACAAGATGAATATGAATAGGTAATGCAATTAGAAAGGGAGAAGAGAAATAGGAGATGGCATATAAGGTAAATTGAGAGGAAGAAGATAGAAACATAATAGAGAAACGATAAGACGAAAGGAATTAAGAATAGAAAAATTTGAGAAAAGATAAGAATGACGAAATTAGGAGGAAAGAACGGGAATAGAAGTGCGACAAAAATAGAGAACAAGGAGAAAATACCAATTGTGGAAGAACATAAACTGAAGGAAAAGAGAGAAAAAGTATAAAGAGAAAGAGAGGAATAGTGGATTATATAGATAATGAGAGTGAAAAGAGAAGAAAATCGTGGAAAAATATAATGGAGAAAGTAAAAGTAAAAGATTTATAATAATAGAATTGATAAGGAGAGAACAAGACAAAAAGTGGAAGGAGAAGGAAAAACTGTGAGGAAGTGGGGGACCGATAAATGAATAGAAAGAAGAATACCCACAAATTAGAATGAGAAAATTGATGGAACGTAGTGATGAACTAACTAAAGATAGAGAATGAAAAGAAATCGTTTCGAAATGTTGAGTTCGAATATACTCTGGGCTTCCGTTACAGAAAAGGTTAGAGGTTGACATTAATTTGGGACTTTGTTTGGAGGCGAGAGAAAATATTAGACGAAGAAAATGCTTGACACGGCTATTGAGATGTGATTGAAGAGCTAGCGCGGGTGAAGGATGGAGAGATGAGTGGGAGACCTGAGACGACAGTGACTAGGTTGAATTTTGGAATGAAATGAGACTTGCATGCTGATTTTCTGTGTTCCTCATGCCAAATCTATTACTATCTTTGTCAAGCTACTCTCATTCTGTGTGACAGAGATACCATTTATTATATATATCTGGTTGTCCCCTGTACACTGTGTAGGTGGATTCCTGACTTATTTACTGAACTTTTTAGAAGAGGATTTTTCACACAACAGCTGCAGACTTGCACAAGTGATAATTCTCCTTATTTCCACATTCTTTTTTCGATATTTATTGTACGCTTTATCGAAAGTGACTGGCGAATTTGTGAACCCTTTCATGTAGCAAATCCTCTTCGAAATATATTTGATCGAACACTCATAAAAGTTATTATAAATTATCAACACCATTCAACTACTAAAGAGCCATGAAAGAGCATGTTAACGATTCTTTGGATTTTTTAAATTGATGACAAAATGGGTTGAAAGTGTTATGAAGGCTTCCACTCACAAGTGATCATTTTCCTACAAAATAAGAAAAAAATTGGAAGAGGTCAAGTTTCTCCTTTAAGTGAGTCAGCCATTCAAATTCAGATAGTAAGCTGTTCTAATACTTTTTTCTCAATAGTATTGATTAAAAATGTGAATATCTTCTAAACGGTTTTTTTATCAATATGCGGTTTTCGCCATTCATTTTTGCTTGAAATTCTGTATCGAAATCATGTATTGCATGACCACCTTCCTATTTAAAAAAATAAAGTTGCATTCAACATGGCGGACCAGATTTTCTAAGTCATAGTAATGTAGTATTTTCAATTTAAAGTAGGATCCCCAATCACACCCACCATCAAATTACCTTTGTGTATGAGATATTGAGCCGTTCTCGGACTTTTCACCCACCCTGTATATATTTCAATTGAAAACACTTCACTAACATGGGCTACTTTTGAACAAATTGATAAAACCAATATAAAAATCGTGTAGACTAGTAATTAAAATAGATCAACGACTAGTTTCAGTTGAAAATGACCTAAGTTAGGGTCGAAATTATTTGTTGGACTATTTTAAAGTTTTTTTTTTAAATGAAGGGTACTACAAGATTTTTATATTGTTTTTATTAATATTTCAATCAATAATAAACAAACATAATTCCAAAATATCGCTTTTTATTATTCTAGCTCAGGTTTATACTATTATTATATCTTATTCTAGCCCAGAAACATCAATATCAACAAACTCAATGATTACAAAATACTAATACAATGATTAGTTCAAGCTGGGAACATAAACTTCTGTCCCTATGTATACTGCTTTAGTATCTCTACGTATCATATCTTAAAGTGTAAATTTAAAGTATTGTGCTCACAATAACCTTAGTGTCCGGTTTCCCATTAGGGAACTTTGGACTATATACGGCGAGGTGGAACTACCCTTGGGTCTCCCCACCATTCAAAGCCATACGCTAATAATAATAATAATATCTTATAATCATGAAAAATTTTTAATACTAAATCAGATACACAATACATTCTCTGATTTCGGGAGATGGGGTTCCTAGTCTGCTCCCTTATATACGTCCTGTATTCTTACTTTTCCACTCACAGTGACGTCTTAGTTTATGCTACACCTTACGAACTGTATGAACTTGTTCTAGCCAAGGTCTCAAATAAACTGAACGGTACTATATGTCGAAGAATTAGCAGTCAAAAATGTCAAGTGGCCGATAAACTAACTACTTTATCCTCGCTAAATGTCGGCGGGTGATTTTGATTTTCAAAAACTAGCTTCCCTAATTCAATTAAGCGTACGGGATGAGTTCAAAATTGAACGCAGTTGCTCGAGAGTGCAAATAAAAGTGAAAAGCTACTCGAAAACAATTCATTTTGACAAGCCGAGTCGACAACGGTCATGTTCACAGTCAAGGCTGCAAACACATTTCTCTTCCACGACAAACATTTGCTGTTTTCTTCAGTATATCAAATGTGGCTGTGCAAAAACGTCAATAAATGTTTGTTTGATTATTTCATGTAGGTAGTGATATAGTCTTTAAAGAGTATATAATATGTTGTATGGGTACAGTCCTTGTTATATTGAAAGACTTTTGCAAAGCTAATGATAATCACTTTGAACATTATACTGGGCTAAATTAGTTGAAACAATGATTAGAAGCTCAATATTTATCTATAATGAGGATTTATTTTTAGTTACAGTTTATCTTAATAAGTCTATGTCGGATGCTGAGTCTGCTCAAATGAGACATAAACTTGTTCAGGTCCAACGCTTTTGGTGACACAGTTTAGGCGCAAATGATAATTATTGTAGTTTTGGCACCAATTGTATATTGGTGTATTACTTCAGATAATATTTGGATGAATTACAGACCATTGAGAACTGAAAAATAAGTGGACTGTTGATGAATTGGAATTGAATAAGTTTTGGTCTGATGTGTGCAGACGCGACACTAAACACCCACCATCGAGTTACATTACTCAAACGACTGAAGAGGTGCGTACAGACTTATGCGCCACAAACACGCGCACTTCGCTTTTCATTAGCTGATGATATGCTCATTATAGCTGTATCTTACTGTTTCTGTGAAAATACAGATATTATGAGTTGAACTTCAGCTGATGAAAAGCGAGATGCATGTGTTCGTGACGTAAAAGTCTGTACGCACCTTAACATAAATACTACACGTCCAAAATGGTTGTAATTCAACTGAGTAGCTGTTGAAATATGACTAAAAAGTTACACCGGATATTGTTCACGAGGGTTGTCATCTACATGGTAAGGTCAAAATTTTTTTCAAACTTCATAATTATAATTTGAATCCTTTTTTGTTGATCAACGAGTACAAAATTAGTTCTCCTCATATCACAAAATACCTGACAATAACATTAGATTACATAATATAAGTAACATTATAGCTTGTGTTTTGTGTCCAAAGTAATAAGTATTACATGAAGTGAACTAATCACAAAGTTTTCTCTTAGAAAATCCAATAGAAACATTATCTACAAATGACCAACAAGATGAGATAAATGACAACGGTATTTCTCTGACGACACTGACAATAAATTCTGCATTTTTCTCACAAGCCATGATTTTTTACAACTGCACATTAGCACAAATAAGCCTCGTGCTACGGAAAAAACAGTATGACAATATATTTTTCAGAAATTGAAACAGTCATACTACAATATTCTATTTATAAACTCTAAAAATATATCGTTGTTGACAAGTTGCAAAACTATTTGCTGTGGGAAGACCTGTTTTAAGAGTTTTTTTATAGTAAAGAATGTGATTGCAAAATGTTCTACCTCCCGATGGGTGGAAATCTCATCAGTAATCAGAACATGTCTCGTCCTCTTATAGTGCAGAGCCACTTTTATAGATATATTGCTCTATTGTCTGTAGATATATATTCCGTTTAATTATACTAAAAGGACTCAACTGATGAGACAAGAAGGTTCCCAGAACATTGAAAAACACAAGAATAATGGGTCATTCGAATAATGTATGTCCAGCATTCCTCGAGGTAAACAGGTTGACATCAAAGCAGAATTTATACGGAATACTGCTCACTGTACTCAATAATGATCTAATACTTTTCAGTGCAATTATGTAAGTGATTTCTCTTAATATTCTTCCAGTTATTTCGTTAAATTTTCCTGAATATGAAGAAAATTGAAAGTATCCAAGGCACCATTTTTGTTCTCCAAGTGAATAAATAAGTTGATCACATGTCTGAATCTGTAAATTCTGTTAAATAGTAGCCTATTATAATTCTCATTTTCATTACTTTTCTATAATTTTGAATTTGTTTTAATAGAATCATTAGAACCCGTTGATTGTTGAAGACACGACCAATTCCGACCCATTATATCATTATTATTATTATTATGGTATTTTGGCCGAAACCGGCCATGTCTTTAAAAATCGATGAATACTAGTGATTTAAAACATATGTGTGACGGAAATAACCACATATATATTTATGGTTTCAGGATTCCCAAACCCCATCTCAAATGGATGTTTATTCCGCAAATGCCATTCGACGACACCCAAATATGCCGGACAAGTACAGAAACGAACATCAACTGTGAATAAATTAAATCAAAAAGTAAGGACCAGACATTTACGCACGTGTTGGGATTTTTGGCAGCGATTTTCAGATTTTTTCTGCCTCCTTCGGCCAACGATGTTGTGAAAGGATGGGGTCACGGGGAGGTGGAGGGGGGTGAAATGGAAGTGGTCAAGATGTAAAATGCCCCAAAAAACTAAGAGAGGATGTACTAATGTGCAATTTCAAAAATAAAAATCCCCAGCCTTTGACAAGTGTGCAATTAAAATATGCGAATTTATAGGGCTGGCAATGTGGACCTCATGAATCACAAACGTTGCTCCCCTCCCCCCCACCCACATTCCTCTGAACTTCACTTAACCAAGTAGTAGTGTTGAGGGTGGAGGGTGGAGGGGGGAGAGGGGAGAGGCTAGTGCAACTGGACTTCGGCAACTGGTGACTTTCTTAATAGAATCGACAGATCTGGCGATGTGTGAGTAACTCATCTACAGATTAGACAACTACTGCAGCAAGTCAGATTTCAGGGCCGATTTATATAAGACTCTCGCATTTGATCAATTTTCTCAGAACTTTTCACCAATGTTACAAATGTAACAGCTATTCTAACTCAAAGGGTCTCAATCTCTACAAATACATCATTTCCACTACCAATTTAGTTTTATTTGGATAATATTTTCAAACAGTTTTTGAAACAGTAGGCTATAACAACATTCAGAGTTGTTTGATGCAATATTTTTGCATAGCATTTGCTTATGAATGCGAGTTTTCTTGATGCTCCACATGATGGACTAATAGAAATCATCACTGGACTTCAACATTCGACTTATAGTAGGAGAAATTCAAGGATGAATCTCGGTCTAAATGTTATAGTAGAAACTGTTATAGTTGAAATGAATGGACAAGTATCAACTGAATAAAAACGACTCATAATCACCACAATATGACTTTTTTCAAGTTTTATTCAATATCCACAATTCAAGAAGTTTTATAAATACCAGAATACCCTTCTGTGTTGTATTTTTGAATTATTTATTCAATACTCTAGCACAGTATCACCTCCACAACAACAAAGCATAGAATGAATGAATAATTTTAAATGAATTAATTAAAACCCTTATAATTCTCCCCAGAATTATAATTTTAACCTCCATAATCTCAATATTTATGTATATTCAAATCAATTCTTTCTGTATAAACAATTTTTCCTTTAAAAAGAAAAATTTTTAGAACAATACAGCTAAATCTTTTTCTCTAGAGTTGATTAAAAATTCTAATAATCCGAGTATTTGACTCACCGATGTGATTCGGTCCCAATTATTCCAAATCATTTATACTTTTTGAGAGGAATTGCCGGGCTTGGTACCAATGGCAGTCCTGGCGATGTCCTTGGACGACCAAAATGGCCAACCATTTGGATGTGATTTTTAATTTTAAAAATTATTATTCGAAATGAGTAGATGCATTATGGTTATTTATTATTTGGTGAGCGGCCAACAACTGTACAACTTTTGCTTTATACTAAAGCAGCGAGTGGTCGTCTATTTATGCCGCTACTTATTTAGAGCCAATAATATTATAAAATTTAAAGCCCGACTTTCTTTTGAGCGGCTGGCAGAGTGAATTTGTCTTTCTTTACTTTGTGAATGTTAATAGACCGTTGTGTTCTCTAAATATGAGAAATATTACGTGCGAATGGAAAGAGGACCAAAATAAAACTCTTAGACGGTGATAATTCAGAAGGAAGCAGCAGCCCTACAAGGGTCACTCGGCCATATTTCAGCCAAATTCAGGACGACAGCTCGTTTCAACACCCCCATTATTATTACCATTCAACCAACACAATAAGACTGACTAGCAATTTGGCGAAAATCCACGATCCGACTCCAATCTTGAGGACGGATCGTCGAAATTGACAATGCGAAAACAAGATGACAAACACAGCCGCATGATTTGTGAGTTCAATGGTGCGAGCAGGCATCCACTATTAAATGAATGAAATACCAGAGGCTATTCTCATCATGTGTGATTCACACTCACGCACACACCAACACACACTAGAACCCACGCATCCATCAGTACATGGTTCTCACACACAAACCAACAATAATGAACTATACTTTGAGTTGATTAAAAATGTATAAATAGATCAAAAAATGTAACACAGAAAAAGCAACACTGGTATACTGAAGACTGTATAATATTGAACTAGATAACTATAAAATTATTAGAATGATAGGTAGCTATAGAGGAACTATACGTTGAGTTGATGAGACCAACAGAGAGAAATTATATGATAACCAAATCGAATGTTCTATTTGAACTATAGCCTACTTTGAGTTGATGAGGCCAACAGGAAGAATTTGCATGATTGAGTATTCAGTAGAAATACATTGTAAACTTTTTTAAAGAGATAATAAATTATCAACTTTTTTGAGAGAAATATTTTTAAAAAATGAAAGAAGTTGAAATGCGTGAAGCGTTAATATATGTGACTTGATCTACTAGTCTACAATATCATTATTCATATTTTAGAAAAGTGAACTATTGATCAAAATTCGTAAGAGAGATAGTTTAGGGTTCGGCCTATTGTCCTTTCTTAATCAAATTCCATATTATGATTTGTGACTGATTAACTGTTAAATGGAAAAATAATAAATAACATCGTATATTGTAAGGGTAGGTTGTAGTTCAACGATGCTTTTACAAATAAATTACCATGAAATGTCATTACCCAAAATTAGCTGCCAAGTCTTTCGAATTCAGTTTGAAAACTGACATACAACAGGCATGATCTAAAGTGAAATTCTCAAACCCAATTTGAATAGAATAGAATTCCTAATTAAATATCAATCAACTAATAACTGACTCAAGAAAACAGGACAGCAAGCGGAAACATGAAGAGCTGTCACAGTGGATCAACCAACATAAAGCAACGAACTACTGTACCGGTATCTGAATAATTAGCTCAACTTTTGAAATGTGTCCAAACACAATCAACTGAGTAGAAACCAAACAGTTCTTGTAAAATTATTAAAACAGCAATGCATATAATAATTTGATAATCATTTTTAAATATAATAGCTATAGTATAATAATAACAATTATTTATAAAAAAATTTCAATCATTTCATGATATTAATATAATTTTCTAAGGAGGCACGCGTAGCCTTTTCATAATATTGCTTACATAGTGGAGAAAAAATAGTGATGCGATGAGGATGAGGGAAAATAAATGAAGATGAGAGATGAGCGGTCCTACAGTTTAAGGTGAAGAAGAAAGCAAACTTGATTAGAATTTTATTCCATTACTCCAAAGTTCTAACTCTTCACATTCATTCAATTCATAAGAATGAAAAACAATTGATTGCACAAATAAAAATCAATATTAAATTCAAAAACACCACATACGATGATATTATAGTGAAATTCACTTAAAACTGTAATTTTTTTTAAAAATAACACCAACTGTTCCCAAACTTCGTTACACCAATCAAAATAAATTTTAATTCCAAATAAACACAATTAAATAGTGATATTCACTTATAAATAACACTAACGCTTTCCATTGAACCGATGCAGGCAGTAATTGAATTTTATTTTAGATTGATAAAGTATGATCAGTTAATTCAAAAGTTGATTGATACCATATTCATACTCACCAATTCACTTAACACCTGTCATCATTGGTTGGAAGAAAACGTTGATTTTGTTCATAATGAATGCTGATGGTTGCAAGTGAATCTTACAATAATAGTTGCTGCAACCCAGGATAATGAAATGATCGCAAGTTATAATTGGATGAGCAATCGATTAATTCAGTGGACAAGGAAAGCTAGTTACTCATTAAGCTAACAAGAGTGAGACAGTCAGTCAGTGCTCACCAAATTCGAAATAGAAAGTGGCCTACGAATAAAAATGGGTCGTTGATGTTTGTAAACAAGCGACACAAACAACTACGTGATGATACACTCTGGAAGAAGAGAGACAGAAAATGGAGAAAAGCCGGTCAATGGTGGAGAGCAAAGGAGAAAGAAGGAGGAAGAAAAGTTGGGTGACAGTTTAAAACTGAACGGCCGTCACGATCAACAATTTAATTATCAATTCGCCCGCCCAAACATCGAAATGCCCTTTCGGCATCTCTTCGCGTTTATTTACTATTTCTCAATAAACTCCCATTTTCAAGATATGACATTTATAGACTACTTTTAGAACATCACTTTATAACGTTCTAGTCATTCATTAATAACTAATGAAAAATTCATCATCATTTGTGATATTTCCACTGTTCCAAAGAGCTTACTATATTTTACAAAATGCGTAGTTTATGCTAGTGTGTACAATATTTTGTTTTGAATTGGGAGTGAAGATTCATGTGGAACAAGTTCAACCATCATTTTCAATAATATCATATAATATTATTTAATGATAATGTGAATATTTTTTTGGTTTCTATTGAATACCTGAAATATCATTATCCAACATTATTCTAACTAGGCCTATATAAATATGTATTTCATCATACAGTATTTATTATATTTTTCCTTCGTTCAAGCCTTATGTACACCAATGCGATTGATGCTGGAAACTTTGGGTCTTCGCAAGTAGAACAGGTTGTTGGACATTGTTCTTCAACACAAAGGCGTTGAACACATAGAATTGGAGAGTCAGTTGCAGGTTTATATATAAATATTTTTTCATTCAGATTTTAAAGTTGAATTATGATTTCCGCTACTTGATCAGGAAAATATGAATTTATAGTTTTATTTGATCAAGGAACTTAGAATCTAAAAACATGTTGGAAAAAAGACCCTCTGAAGATGTCTGCAATAAAAATAGATTGTTTATCTACTCAGTACACAGAACTATATATAAAAATTAATCTAGGACTGGTTTTCATTGAGTGACAGGAGCATGTGAACCTGTGCAAAGGACCAACTTATTGTTTGCTGACCCCTGACTTGGTGCCAAAATTACTCTTTTTCCTAGTTGGCCCCAAAGTTCCGATCACCATGTGATTCGCATGACGGCAAAGGGAGCGGAAGAATTATTTCCCGCAAAAAATGTGCATGATAGTGGTATGCACAACTCTTTACTTCCTTCCTGCGAGTCGTGTGGAAATTTAATGGATAAAGTAATAGATTATTAATATTATTATTGGATAAAAATAAATGTACATACATGAGATTACATTGTGCTGATATAGACTGTTGAGTTGCACCAAACATCCAAGAGCTGGAAGAGAAAAATGTAAAAATATTATTTTGAAACACAATATACAATCAAACTAATACAATATTGATATTGAGCATACAATTCAAAAACTGGCTTTGCTTTTATTTCATGATTCATATTGATTTTAGAAAATCGTAAACATAATGCCTCCAAGATGACGTTTCTACAGTGAAATTAACACTTACTTTATAATTACTTTTAGTCCAGTCACTATATACATTGATTGGTGCATGCAATTTATATTGTAGTTCTGATTTTTTAATATATCATTTGGGTACATAAGAGAAGTCCAGAACCAATTTCTTCGTGCAAAATTTCCTTGTGCTAGATATAGGATGACCCAAAAACCTCGTATTTTCGGCTCATTCTCCAGTTTTCAGCTATTTCTGCCAAATCTCGTAATCGGACAGAAAAATTTGCTCTCGCCTTTTTTTAGATTAAAAAATTCTGAATAAAATGAGCTCATTCGGAACTCTCTATCTCCAATGAGCACTGAGTTATGATTTTTCAAAAATGAGTTAAATTTAAAGGAAAAATCAATTTTGATGAATTTCAGTTTTTGTTCAACAATATCTTCCGATTGTTAACATTTAGATGTATAATTCGAAATCCCTGTGGGCGTATTTTTGTGCTCTACAATCTGAAATTAGGGAAAGCGCTCTATCTCACAAAAAATTTCCAGGTACACCTGACAACAATGCTCCTTGTATTGTGAAAAACACCTAATTTTCAGCTTCAATCATCATCACCAACTACATTGTCCTCACATTGATATTTCGCACAATGACATAAAATCATAGTCTATGAGAATCACCCGTTAAGGTGCGTACAGACTTTCGTTCCGCTCCAAGACCGAACGTCACTCCAGCAGAGCGATTGATGATCGACCGGCGAGCAACAGTGGTTCGACCGGGGAACGCGAGAAGATCTACCATCTTCCGTAACGTTCATGATCGGTGCGAGTAGAGAGCGGAGGCGGAGCGACTGCTGTGCGATGGTGGTACGTGGGCGGTACGAGGGAGGAGCGTGCTCGGTGCGGGTTGGAAGCACGAGTATGTGTACGCAGCTTAAGATGCACTTCATTTAAGTATATCCTAGTGGAGAGGCGCGCTTAAGGACACCTCAAGGATCAAAATTTCAAACACTTATAACTTCTGACAAAATGCTCAGATTTCATCGTACTACACTTCATTCTTCTCGCCTCGTCAAGGCGGTTGAAAAACATGCATCATAAGTTGAAATCGGTCGAAAAATGAAACATTTATTGTTGAGTGTACTTAAGCCCATATTCCAATACACTAAAAAGTAAAAATTGTCAATTTCTATATTCAAAGATGAATGTCTTGTGAAATACTTTGATAAAATTTCCAAATCTAGTGAGGATGTGAAAATTGTCCCCCTCTACCCACTCCAATAAATGATACTCTTGATTCAAATACAATTAGAAAGTTACAGAAAATTTTAAAAATGGCGACTACAGTTTTTACATTTTTCGTGATTTTGCTGTTGATCAAGACTTTCTAAAACGATTCTGATACATCATAGAAACTCACGATTGATTTCAAATTGTAGTTAAATTCATCCTCTACGAGCTCAGTTGCCTAAAATCCAACTTGGATCACTCTGGAATATCATAGAACTTCCAAAACCGTTAATATGAGAAAAATATCTACAATTTCCGGATTTTTTTCAACAATCAAATCTCACTTTACGAACATATTTTTTCATGAATCGTTTACAGCAGATGAAAGAGAAGATGCTATTGCACATTTCTGGATCTAGTAATGATTTTTATAATAAGGGGTTACAGAGATAAATAGCTTTGAATATAGAAATTGGCCTTTTTTTTGTATTGGAATATGGGCTTACACTCACCAATAAATTTTTCATTTTTCGACCGATTTCAACTTATGATGCATGTTTTTCAACCGCCTTGACGAGCCGAGAAGAATGAAGTGTAGTACGATGAAATCTGAGCATTTTGTCAGAAGTTATAAGTGTTTGAAATTTTGATCCTTGAGGTGTCCTTAAGCGCGCCTCTCCACTAGGATATACTGAAATGAAGTGCATCTAACGGGTGATTCTCATAGACTATGAACTTATGTCATTGTGCGAAATATCAATGTGAGGACAATGTAGTTGGTGATGATGGTTGAAGCTGAAAATTAGGTGTTTTTCACAATACAAGGAGCATTGTTGTCAGGTGTACCTGGAAATCTATATGAGATAGAGAGCTCTCCCTGATTTCAGATTGTAGAGCACAAAAATACGCCCACAGGGATTTCGAATTATTCATCTAATTGTTAACAATCGGAATATATTATTGATCAAAAACTGAAATTCATCAAAATTGATTTTTCCTTCAAATTTCACTCATTTTTGAAAAATCATAACTCAGTACTCATTTGAGATAGAAAGTTCCGAATGAGCTCATTTTATTCAGAATTTTTTAATCTAAAAAAGAGGCAAGAGCATGTTTTTCTGTCCGATTACGAGACTTGGCAGAAATAGCTGAAAACTGGTGAATGAGCCGAAAATACGAGGTTTTTGTGCCATCCTGTATCTAGCACAATGAAATTTTGCATGAAGAAATTGGTTCTGGACTTCTCTTATGTACCCAAATGATATATTAAAAAATCAGAACTACAATATAAATTGCAAGCACACCCCCTTTTTTATGTCTATATTGACTGGACTATTTAAGCTGTCAGCATTTCTTATAAAAAGAAAGTCAATGCTTTGGATTTGAGCACTTCTGACAGTTTTCAGTGAATCCCTCTAGGCCTAAAAGATATGTTTTCACGGAAATTGTGTATTTGATTCAGATTAGAATGAACAGGATGAATGTGAAAAAAGACTGGTCAACAACATAATGTGACTTACCACTTTGAATGATAATAATAAAGAATTTAATAACACTTTCCATCAAAATTGTATTGGATTGATCTAAATCACACTAAGGAACAATATTGATAATATATTAACATTTACAATAAATCAGGAAAGTGATAAGTTATAAGTCCATAGCCATCTCTAATACAAGGCCCTTGCCTACGATATTCCAACGTCGCAGTGTAGGCCTAGAATCTAATACGTGATTGGTGAAAAAGATTTAAAAAATAATACCAGCTGATCTTTTTCACCAATCATGTATTAGAATCTAGGCCTACAATGCGACACGCTGCAATATCGTAGGCCAGGGCCTTGTATTAGAGGTGGCTATGATAAGTCACAATAAGTGAAAGAATACAATATTGATAATACATAAATATTTACACCAATACTAGATTAAGAATAAATTGGCGTGAACAAATGTAATGAATAATAAAAATAATACAAGGATGTTTTTTAATGTGCAGACTGCAAAAACCTGTAGGCTAAATAAATTGGAGAATCGCCAGAAATTTGCAGGCGGGAAAAAAGCAACAGTTGTAGAGTGCAACAAGCCAAGTTCAGTTGGAAATTTTCACTCATTTTTCATTTTTAGGAATAATTGCAAATTTTGAATATTCTGTTTTAAGGGATAGTTTGAACGTTTTAAAATAGCTTGAGAAGCGAAGAAAGCTTCTGAAATGTATCGGAAAACAATCTTGGACATTTTTCTTCCGCAGAAAATAACATTTTTTCAACCATTCTTGGAGAAGATTTTTTCAAATAAGTTTATTTGAAAAATAACCAATTGTGCAGATAGGAATGATATGATTAGAAAAGCCTGACTCCGAATGACTTCTAGTTTATTCCATTATTTGGATGTGGAAATTTGAATACATTGTTAATTACTGAAATAATTGTCTAGAATTAGTAAAAACTAGTAACCCATCATTCAATAGTTAAATTTACGAAAATTGGAGAGAAATAGACTATGAATACAGAGAATACCCTGCAAACGTACAAATAAGATTAGAAATAATTCTGTCTTCTTCATCATATGAAGATAACTCAGTCAACTAGGTACTGTAACAGTACCTATATCCAATAATGAATTAATTCATTTGCGTTTCAATTGGACTACATAGTATTTATTATTATATATAACTTGTATTAAAGTAGAAGTAGCCTATTTCACAGTGCTAAAGAAGCTCTACACAGTAAATTGTATTTTTTACTTCTTATTACAAAATTTTTATCAACTAACTTTCGTTCAAAACGTGAGACTCCAAGACGGGCAGCAAAATTATTTTCTTTTTTTTAATTGGCAGAAAAAAGTAGGTTTTCAGAAGTTCTTTTAATATATTTATTTTCCTAATATTTCAACCCCTCCATCAATTCTATTTCAAATTAAAATTGACTGATCCAACACCAAAACTAAGGTCTCACGGTCACTACTTACATTATAATTTAATCATTAACATTAAAAAAGTAGTAACATTAAAATTGTAAGACAAACAATAACTATTAAATAAGAAGGTATGTAAACAATAGAACAAATGGGTCAGATATTAGCAAAATGATTTATTTAATACATGAACACAAAAATCCTCTCTGGACCAGGATTGGGTCCAAAATGGTTTAAGAGTGTTGGCAAAGGCCTAAAGGGAATAGGAGCCAACACACTTATGCCTATTATTACCATGAACTAACATGGGAGTGTGAGAGAGAGAGAGAGATTACAGTAATGACGTGTATGAGAAATAACAAGAGTAAACCAATGTGTCCTCCTCTACAAACATCAAAGGATATCTACCACAACCTGGTCACTATTCTTCGTTTCGTTAAGCCTACAGATAGATAATAAAACAACTGTCTCTGCTGAGCAAGGTGTCTCATAGTTACTCAAGGGTGTAAAAATATACTGAGCATTCATTTTAATCGCAAATAGTGGCTGGTAACGTTAGCACAAACTCTCACAGTCAATAGTAGTCCAGTCAATATAGACATAAAAAAGGGGGTGTGCTTGCAATTTATATCGTAGTTCTGATTTTTTAATATATTATTTGGGTACATAAGAGGAGTCCAGAACCAATTTCTTCATGCAAAATTTCCTTGTGCTAGATACAGAGGTGACCCAAAATACTAATATTTTCGGCTCATTTTCCAGTTTTCAGCTATTTCTGCCAAATCTCGTAATCGGGACAGAAAAATTTGCTCTCGTCTTTTTTCTAGATTATGAAATTCTGAATAAAATAAGATCATTCGGAATTCTCTATCTCCAATGAGTTCTGAGTTATGATTTTCAAAAATGAGTGAAATTTGAAGAGAAAATCAAATTTGATGAATTTTAGTTTTTGATCAACAATATCTTCCGATTGTTACCATTTAGATGTATAACTCAAAATCCCTCTGGGCGTATTTTTGTGCTCTACAATCTGAGATCAGGTAGAGCGCTCTATCTATTGGTATTGTGAAAAACACCTAATTTTCAGCTTCAACCATCATCACCAACTACATAGTCTTCGTAGAGCGCTCTACCTGATCTCAGATTGTAGAGCACAAAAATACGCCCAGAGGGATTTTGAGTTATACATCTAAATGGTAACAATCGGAAGATATTGTTGATCAAAAACTAAAATTCATCAAATTTGATTTTCTCTTCAAATTTCACTCATTTTTGAAAATCATAACTCAGAACTCATTGGAGATAGAGAATTCCGAATGATCTTATTTTATTCAGAATTTCATAATCTAGAAAAAAGACGAGAGCAAATTTTTCTGTCCCGATTACGAGATTTGGCAGAAATAGCTGAAAACTGGAAAATGAGCCGAAAATATTAGTATTTTGGGTCACCCCTGTATCTAGCACAAGGAAATTTTGCATGAAGAAATTGGTTCTGGACTTCTCTTATGTACCCAAATAATATACTAAAAAATCAGAACTACAATATAAATTGCATGCACCAATGTATATAGTGACTGGACTATAGGACTATTAATTTTATGCTAGGCTATTGTTATTTGCAATAATATTGTACTTCGAATCAGAAACTAGATGAAAATATATACCACTAGCAAGTAACCCGTGCTCCGCAAGGGTAAGCTTGACAAACTGGACCTACTGAAATCTTGAAGAATTGAAAATAGGCCTATAACCATCCTCGGTGAATTAAGAATCTGAATGTAGAATTTCAAGTTAATCAGTCCAGTAGTTCATACGTGATGATGCATCTTTCGTAAATTTCCTTTATTCTTTTATAAATAAATGCTTGGAAAATACTATCAATTTGAATGAAAAGATATCATAAGTGGAGAAAAAAATTGATAACATAAATGAAGATTTAAAAACGGAATACGATAAAATAAAAAATAAATTCGTATGGCTTTTGTTGGTGGGGAGTTCCTTGCGGGAATGTTCCACCGCCTGAATATATAATTTAAGCCGTCAATGGGCTTTACGACTGTCATACTTCAGCCGGGACCGACAGTTTAACGTGCCCATCCGATAACACGGGAGTGATCTGTTTAAAAAACTTTTGGCTCTCAGTGGGGTTTGAACCCGGGATCTCTATGCTGCTACGCAAGCACTCTATCCAATCCAAGCACGGAATACGATTGAATTAAGATACTAAAAATATACAATTCAATGCAATTCAACTGATGGAAGAATGTTCAGTATAATTTTTATAATTTAACAAAATTACGAGGTCAAATGATACTATCAAAATAACATAACATTGGTTGAAAACCATTTGAAGAGTATTTGAAAATGGAATATATGAAGGGAAAAATACGATTTATAAAAGTTGGCAGCATATTGAAAGTGGAAGTTTGTGCTACATCTGAACCTAACTACTGTCAATTTACTTGTAACGTGTATTACACCGTTCAAGCAGCGCTTTTGAATGAAGAGAGAAGGATCGTGTAACAGGAGTGAGTGGAGTGGATGTTGTCCAGTGTGTGGGGGGCCAATTAAGTTGATCCACCGAGCCGAACCACATTCATCATTCACCGGCTACTATTAATAATTGGGGGCGACACTCCAGAGACCGAAATTGCGCCATTTTGTCGCCAAAGCCCTGATTTCCAATGCATTTCTGCTCTGGTGATCATACAAACAGAATACTATTGCTTCTTATGATAGTTTTCAGACATTGATAGAAAGAAATGAGTGAACACTATAAGAACTAATGGTAGGTTATCCTTTAACTGATCACCAGAGCCAAAATTCTGTGGAAATCAGGGCTGAGGAAACGCATGTCAATTGGAGCAATTTTACTGCAGCATTTAGGCAATCGTGCAAACGTTTATTTGGTTAATTTTAGAAGGTATCAAGCTCAAAAGCTGGAGTTCTCATGAAGTAATTTCGAAAATCATGGTATCCTTGTGTATTTCGAAGTTTTTTATGTCTATATTAAAGAAGTTATTTTGATGATACTTTATAGCTAGTATTTTATAATAAGAGATACATTAAAAATTATGTCGTATAAAAGTTCATTTGGTTCAGTTTTTAGTGGATTCATTACGTTTAAAAGCTGGGGAGTATCTAGAATTATCGTGGACAATAATCATAATATTGAAAGATTCTAGGATGATGTAGGGGTAATGTAAAAAAACCAGATTCAAACTTTTTAGAGTATTCATTCTTGAAATTTGGATTATAGTTATAAATATTTTAAGTGACTTGTAACGAGTCATAATTTTAAATTGTTTTGGACAGTAATATTTTTCTACAAAGAATCGAAAGAATAGCAGTTTTGGATTAAGTCTGTCGTACCCTGCCGACTATGTTGTATGATGTTTTCTTGTTTCAATAAGGGAATACAGTAATCATGTAGACAAAAGACCACAGATGATGGACCCAATTAACCTTATCTACTGCATTGCAATATGGACAATTCTCTCATTTACTGTCCCTACTAAATCTGTTTCGTCGAATTATTATGTTTAGTTTATTATACACTATTCACAACTGTAACCCGCGATTGTTCAATATAAATAATATATAAGAGAAGTAATTCGTCCTGGAATAATGAAAGCAGGATGAAATACAGCAGTTATTTATTTTCAAGCAAAAAACTATCCGAGAATGCCAAGCTACAGCACGCAATCAAGACAAACTGCAGTGATAATAAATCATAATGTAGCCAACAATAAACTGCGTAGCTGGTTTGCAAATTTTGGAGGCACTAAAATTGTCAATCGACTGTATCCGGATAACCCATTTTTATAATAGGATCACAATCTATTCCAGTTGCCGAACGTAAATCACATTCATGTCTTGAGTCGGCCCGAAATTCGCCTAAATATAGTGATGAACATGTAATTTACGGCCGGTCATTTCTTACTGTCAACACATCCCTTATGAAACAGATAAATACGAAGAGAGATTGGTTTCTCGAAAAAGGATGGAAGCAACGTTTAAATGATGTTGGAGAAGTCGTTTCTGACTTATGGAGCTTAATGGAGCGTAATAAATGTCGTTCAGCTTTCAAATTAATCCGATCTCACAAGTCTCGCTCCAGCTTAGTGGCTGGAAAATGTTTCTGGCGTGGAAATTATTCAACTACTAAGATGTGAGCTGATATTTCCATTCTGTAGGTCAATAGTCTCCCACTAAAAATATAATCTGAACATGTTTTTCTTTAATGTTTTGTTTAATAACGTATCATGATAATAGAGCAAAATATTGTTGCAATTTTGTTTCAACTAACTAAAAATCTAGCCTATAGTATAGGAATAGAATAGGCTACTCTTGCTTGCCTTGCTTCAGGAGATTGTACAAATTCTCAGTACAGTATTTGTTAGCAAGAATTTTGTAAACAAGTTTGAAATTTTCGGAGATTTCAAGGAGGAATGGACCGACTCTTGATATTTCTATAGTGTATAGTGTATAGACTACTCTATGTAGGTTTCAATAGGTAGGCCTACTCTTTGGTGAAAAAGTTGTTCTACAATCCTACTACAAGTTGTTTATTAATATCGGAAAATAGTATGTATGGGTGTGATAGTTATTTATTTGACAGTATAGGAGACAAATTTTATCGATTTTTGGAATGAAATTTGTAATATTTGTAATGGTCTGCAAAATTATTAACTAGGCTACACATTATAATCTAAAAATGTCATATTACGGTATAAGTTAATCTAGGAAAATTATGTAATAATCTAGTTTCACTACATTCCCTACAAGTTTTATTTCATTTAAAAAAATGTTGATTAGTGGTTAAGGGTTCAAGTGAGTCTGAGAACGAATATTTTATTTTTATGATAAAAAGCACATGCAAGTTTAGAATGATCATGGTTATAGAATTGTTAAGTTTTAACTCATCAGAGAGTTTGGTAAATTTAACATTGCTACTAATGCAATATTGGATTTACCAACCCCTCCCAATCTTTTACGAGGGTGTTCGATTTATGGTGGGGGGCTGTAATGATATTTAGGATATTAGGAGGGGGATTCATTGGACTTGGAGGGATGAGAGTCAATAAAGCTTGTTTTAGAGATGTGAGAATCAGTGGAGATTCAGCGCTGAATTATGAATCATAAAATCAGTCAAGTTCTATGTCCAATGAGGACATACAGTGATACAGTAGAAGAAATTTTGAATTTGATTTGAATGGAGCACCCCACGACATCTAGCGTAGAACTCAGCAACTACTGCCAAATTCTTCAACAGACCGAGAATATTATCACTGACGACATCTTCCAGAATTTTCATTATCTTAAAATTCTGTGACGTAAAAATATTTCGACTGTCCACAAAGAGCATGAGGTAATCGCGTGTAATTTATGAAAATGTAAGTAAAAAGTAGAAAATTTAATTTAAACAAAAATGTCTTATTTTATTTCAAAAATCACGTTTATAATATATTTAGACTGCATTTATACACTGAAGACTAGATGTATGAATGTAACAAAAATACATTTTTTTCAAACATTAATCATTAACAGCTTTCAACTCAAACAATTTAAATGACTTCTGAAACGTAAGCAATATTTGGAAAGTTATCATAATATTATTGACAATAATTGAAAACGATAGATTAAAATATAAATTATTCATGAATGCAATATTTTTAAATTAATTTCAAATGATTTTCTTGATAAGCGAGTCTTTTATGATAAGTCTTATTATAAGATTTACTGTACTGAGAATCTTGTGAATTTAAATATTATTGTAATTATATGACGAAGGAGAAAATGTTTGAAGGTTCCATGTGTTCTCCCAGGCTGTAAAATTTCATTGCATTATTTTAAGAACATTACTGTTGAACAGGAATAAAGAATTATCTCCAATTAACATGATTTATTATGACCATTTCTCAGAGTGGACGCAATTCAACAATTTATTTAAATTGAGATAGCATCAAACTTCAACTGGGTGCAATTATTGTAGAGCATTCAATGAGCGCCTGCTATTGTTCGAGTGCTCACTGACCTTGGCTCAGCACAAGTTTATCAACCTCTTGATAGAGGAAAACACTTATGTAGCCTAATTTTCCTCCCAATATCCACTCTTATCTCGCTAACTGTGTTGGTACGTGTTTATTACTCGTATAACATCCTTACAAAATAGAATATTCTATCATCAATTTGATGTACCAGTATTTGTAATTATATCTAGGCTATCAGTAACGTAATAGAATAGATTATTGTTGTTCATAGTTGCAAAACTAGGAGTGAAAAAATTAAGAATCTCACGCTTAATAAATTACTCAAGTATTTCATAAATCCACTTACTAAACTATTGATACAAGATAAAATTAACCAGTATTTGTTGTCAACAAAGATTAGACTACAATAACTTGGTTCAAAATAGTTGTCATCATTTCTCAAAAATAGCAAATTTTATTAAGTCATTAAAATACTTTTGTTCTATTCTCCCTGAATGTGTTTGTTTCAAATACTTTGATTTTATTTTCTTTGGATATGTTTGTTTCAATTTTCATTTTTCAATATTATTTATTGAATGTACAATATATTTATTAAATGTATGGCATTTTTGTCAAATTTTGAAAACTTCACACTATTATAAGTGCACGTCAAGGGTTGATTTGTACGGGTACTGTATTGACTGGGGACTGGCTACAGTGAATTCGTAAGCCTCGCCCAGGTAGGCACGTCTCTCATATCCATACAGTATATGGCCTCTAAATACTGTCATCACTCCTACATGTCAGGAAAAACATCTACACATTCACCAGAAGAGAGGAAGTGCATTCACATGGAACTCGAGGGAGGGTCAACTAGGATGCGCCGTGCTGTCGCCTGTCAAGAGTGAAGGATAGTTTTCCAGTGTTGGCTGTGTGAATGTTCAACTGCCTACCAGACTCAGTTAGGGCGCGCCCTGTAAATGTATTCAGGAACTCATTGGAAGGAGCTTCTACCAGTTACAGGATTTCTTTAGTGAGAGCTTCGCTGGACTGTGATATTGCCTACAGTTCGCCCCATCGCCCCACAGACACAGTGAGGAGTCTGCAAGTCCTAATTTAAAAAAAAATGCATTGCATCTCCAATGTTGGGATTGGATTCTGTTAAGTGCCACCCAGATGCGCCGGGGGATCTCAAAACCAGGAGGACCAGTGCTTGAGAAATAATGAATACATAATGTTTGTTAGTTCAATATTTCAGTAACTGATATTGTTCAGTTTAATAACTTGGATATCAGTTAGCCTAGCCTATTTATCAAAAGATAATGAGGTATGGATAAAAGGATAATGAAAATAGTTAATGAGGTACCTATTTCGGGTAATAACACTTATTACTGGGTGATATTAGGACATAACTATACTTGATAGCCTACTGTTTTCTCTGATACATAAAATGCCAAGATTAATTTTTACCTCAGAGGTCATGCATGATTAAGCGCGCAGATAAGAAACAAAATATGGAACATCACAATGAACGTGTGTACTTGCTGGTGGCGTTCAGTGTGAGCAGCCACAGGCAAGTCACAGCATGTCTCCATGGCTCTTTCCAAAATTTTGTTTCTCATCTGTGCTCTTGTCATGCATGATTTCCTGAGCATACAATAAAAATATTTATATTCTTATACACGATTCACATTAAATGAACTACGAGCTACTGGCCGTTTTCACATTAAAGATTGTTGGTAGATGACAATTTATTGTTGGCCGCAAATCGGCAAGTATGAAAACGGCCTGTACACTTATTTAAAAATAATAAATTCTCATTTTTAATTTTTAGAAATCTGATCATGTAAGAAGAACACCACTTGGGCTACTTTATAAATTATCTAGTTTGACATAGATACAACATACAAAATATGTAAACAAAAATTTTAAAGGTTAATTCATGCTTCTTATACTAGGATTCTATAGATACATCAACTACGACAGTTAACATTTTTAAATTAGTGATTCTTTACCGAAATAGCCGGTGACTGGTACGTAAATTCCAATTTATGGAGCCTAAACACTGTAATAAAATACGTGGGCGCGGCCATTATCTACGTTAAATTATCAATATTTTGATCAGAATTTAATGACAGAAAAAGAAACCAAACTTACAAGTCATACAGTTGAAAATCCAATGTCAAAATAATTGAAATCACGACACTAATTAGTTTTAAACTTTGAATTATTCGTTCTTTGACAACGCATTCTACCCAGTCGCGACAGCCATGAAGGACATAACCTACTTCTCTGTCTTTGTGTTCAAATACAACCCACAAAGATATATTTCAATGTATATTTTATAAAATACTCAAATCAACAGAGACATTTTACATGAGAAGACACTAACTTTTAACATAAGTGAACATTATAAATAAACTTTAACAAAAATAATATTTTCAACAATCGTATAGGATAATACACAATTATGACGTCACAGACTATCGGTGGATCGGTGACTGAATATTATTATTGCCAACTTTATTATTCTTTAAATAATTTTATTGATGAAATGTAGATTATTGTGGAATATGCTTATTTATTCAATCGGAAGGAATTTCGATAGAGAATTTTCGTGGATATTCATGCAATCGGCTGTCGATTCACCCGATTGAATTACGAAGCCAATTCTCATCGTAAGCTATCGAAGAACAAATAGAAAATGTAAATTGCTTGACTTGAGAGTTGTCAATGTATCAGTTAATCGAAAGAAGATCTTCAAGGATGTTCAGTAAGGTGAACACTATATAGATCAACATTGGTTTTCATAATTATGGGAATAATATCATTATTGACCGAGCGGAGTGAGGTCTAAGATTCAAGTCGACGGTTTGGAATTCTCTTAATGTTTATATGTTGCGCATTTACGGCGAAACGTGGTAACAGATTTTCATGAAATTTGACAGGTATGTTCGTTTTTAAATTGCGCATCGACTTATATATAAGGTTTTTTGAAATTTTGCATTTCAAGGATAATATAAAAGGAAAAAGGAGCCTCCTTCATACGCCAATATTACAGTAAAAATTAGACTATGGAATTATTCATCATAAATCAGCTGACAAGTTAGTGATTACACAGATGTGTGGAGAAGCCAGTCTATTGCTGTATCTCCATAAGGTCTATAGTTTCAATCAGGTACTTGTGGATGAGATTACTGCATGAGGTCTACTGCTCACAGAACTACTAGTATAAAAGGAAAAAGGAGCCTCCTTCATATGCCAATATCGGAGTAAAAATCAGACTATAGAATATTATTCATCATAAATCAGCTGTTTAGTGAACTATAATACTACCTGTTCAAAAACATCGAACATCTTGTGAATGTATCTTTCCATCAACGTAAGTAAACAGTTGACTATAATACTACCCGTTCAAAAATATCGAATATCTTGAAAATGTATCTTTCCATCAACGTTGTAGACAGTTGTAGCCAGACCTGATAACAGCGCTCACACTCACATTCCAGGACGACACGTCACGGTACGATAGAACAGACAACTCTATGTTTATCTAGACATTTTAAATTGATAAATTATTTATCAATTTTTGAGAAAACATAACAACAGGTCAATGTAACTTACTGAGCGCGAGGTCTACTGTTCACAGAACTACTAGTAATCATGAAAATAGACATCTGTCTAATGGCATTTCTGCATGAGGCAATGATTTTAATGTGAAGAGGTTGTTAATTTTACAGAAAAGAGCTGTTAGGACAATAATTGCTCATGTTCATAGCCAGACACATTATAAATCACGTTTTTAGAACTTGAAATTGCAGAAAGGGAGATACATCCTTGAAAGGAGCTCCATGCCATTTTTAGGGAACCTGACATTATTGGTTGTAAGGAAATGAAATAAGATGTGCAGGACATGTCCAGAGAATCAAGTGTAACAAACGATGAACTATACTGCACAGTACAAGGAAAAATATGAGTGATAATATGTTCTAAACTCAGATGAATGGATGAGCTGGAAAAAAATATTTGAGAGTAGGGAAAACGAGGACTACACTGGATAAATATGTTGGAGACTTATTGTGAAGTCAAAATTCATCTATCGAGTTGTAGAGCTACATAAGAAAGTAATATGAATAAAATCTGGTCCTGATTGTCGAAAATTTGTTTTTAATATTCATAAATCATTTCAGTCAATTATTACCACTTAAGTAGGATTTTGTCTTTGAAATCCTTTAGAAGTTTCAATACAGAAATAACCCAAAACCCGAGCTTTATTTTTAAATCAAATCCAAATCTCCAGAGGTGTATCACTGAATGAGTTTGCTTTTCCAATTTCTCTATTGGCAAAATGCTCAGCAGATGCTCTGTATACTTTTAGAAACACTTATCGACTGTCAAAAATCATGACGTAGAATTTTTGTTTTCTCTTTTGTTGAACTCTCCGAAACCATAAAGTTGAAGATTACTCTTACTTCTCTGTACCGAAACAGACTCAGAAGAAATTACATCACATCGAAACAACAGACATCGATGATCGAATCGAGCTTTCAGACCATCGATAAAGAGGAAAAATAACAAAGAAATAAAGAAAACAAAGCAGAAAGCCCAAATTGGTAAACCACGTGTATTTAGCTAGCATTTGTAAAATTCATAAAAACATTGAATTTTCCCCTAGAGAAGATGCAGCTTATGTACTATACAGGTCAAGATGGCAAACGTGTCTATACTATGAAGGTAAGTTGTACATTAAAGACATAATCCCAAAGATTTTTAATTTCAAATGTTTTAGGTTATGTTATTTTTTAATGTTTCCCTTGAAACATTAAAATTAGTCGAAAGCGTTTCTCTCTTTCTTTCGCTGCACGAGTACCAGTAAGGCTGGTTTATAAAATATGAGTTTATAAATTATAATGTTTATGTTTATAAATAACTACAGCCTGGGATGGGCTTTGGCCTTCTCTATCATTTCCTCCACTTAATTCCATCAGCAGTCGTTGTCTTAACTCTTGAACTGTCATCTTTTCATTTCCATCCCTGCCAATTTTTTACAACAAAATTAATTTAGCAATTTTGTAGCCATCTCTTTCTTGAGATGGTTGTCCAACTTGCTCCTCAGACGTTAAGAGGATGTTGGCTTTCTTCCATTTGAGCTTTACTAGTGTCTGGTAGAACGCTAAAAACAAAGTTTACATTTTCATGCTTTGAAGTTGAGCCTTTGGAGAGGAGTTGCTTTTGTACATAGCAACATTGGCCGTTTTAACACTTACCAATTCCTCAAGGGCACGACAGGACAGGAAGCTCTCCGATTGGCTGATTTAACTTGACGTATTGGGAATCAACCAATCGGAGAGCTTCCTGTCTTGTCGTATCATGCAGCAGTGCCGTCGAGGAATCAGTATGTGTGAAAACTTACTGTGACTGTGCCCGGCACAGTGTGCCGGTCATGGACTAAATATACTGAAGTTTAAAATTATTTAGGCTAGCCTACGCAAATAAATCGCATTTTAATTGAACATCATTTCTTGCCAAAATTTGTGGACATAGGACCGTTGGGAGGACCAAAGAAGTAAAAATGTCAGTTAAAAGTAAAGTTTCTACATTATTTGTATACTTTGTCTTTATGAAACTCAAGTCTTACTTTTCAGTAGGCCTATTTATCATCCAAGTTATACATAAATTATTCAAGTTAAAGTCAACAAACTAAACAAATATTTTCTTTCCATTTTCAGAAGTACAGTCCAACTGGCCTTCCTACAATGTCTGCACATCCTGGTAAGTTTCCATGATTCAGTCTTATTACAGAGATGGGGGTTGGTCTCCTTGTAATTCTTAAGGGAGACCAAAAAAGGTCAGCAGCAAGTGTTTAAAAATAATGGCTACTGACATTTTTTATAAGGGGTGGGGGGTTCAAGGGGTAGTGGTTGAAGCCGTATTTTCTTTAAATTTAGGGGGGTGCGTCCCCCATATGTTGAATGGAATTATGTGGAGGAATCTGATGGGCAAAGTCTGCATCAATGATGATTTTTACTACAAAATATACACATGAACCAATATCTATCATAATGAAGAAAGCTAAGCGGAGAATAAATAAATTGATGATACTAACTGAGAATAATCGCCCCCTGTGGGGTGGGGGAGCTTTGAATCGATCATCGTACTCAAGAATGTGTTGAAAACCAGAATTCATTCACAGTATCCATGCTTGTCGTAGGAGGCGACTAAAATGGACCTCAGGCACTACAGAAGTTGCCTTACCTTCAAACCCACGGGATCTACCCCATCAGGGCAGTTTCGGAGGGGCAAAAAGAAAAACCCAAGAGACCAGAGATGGGTGAAACTCCAGGCACAAATGTAGGTCAAGAGGCTAAGTCGAGGGTGACCAGGTGCCCTAGAGGCAATTTGGTGACCCCTCCTTCAGCGCAAGGACCTACAAAAAAGCCAGAAGTGGAACTCACGTAGCTCACTAGTTTGTGGGTGAAGACCAAAACTCACCACTGCTCAGAGAAGGGCGGCCATTCAGGCAAAGCGTCTTACCCTGCAGAGTTTCGGAGGGGCAAAAAGAAAAACCCAAGAGACCAGAGATGGGTGAAACTGCAGGCACAGAAGTGGGTCGAGAGTGGCCGGGTGCCCTAGAGGCAGTGTGGCGTCCCCTCTCTCAGCGGAAGGACCTACAAAAAGGTCAGGAGTAGAACTCACGTAGGTCATGAGGAATAATCAGTCTGAAGAGACTGTAAAGCATATCACACTGGATTGCAACAAGCAACCGGGTGATGAATGGGATGTTAGCAGGCTAACTAACATACTATTTGGGAACACAATAAGCTTCGGTTGACGTGTGGGGTTCTTTGAACCTATGCATCCTTGAATCTGTCCCTTCAAAACAATAAATAAACTGAGAATAAGGACATTGCGAGTGAGTGTTTTTAAAAATGAAAGATGAATGCAAGAAGCTATTTTGAAATTACTATTTTATTGGATGTTATTAGACCTTGTGAAAATATTGGATATTACAAAACAGTAACACATGTGAATTTTTCTTCTATCCTAGATACCGTATTGTTCATTTATTTTTTTTCAATTTCAATTTATTTCCAAAAAAAAACATAATACAGGAATATGAAATACAACATATTTTGGAATCCCCCTACTAGACTATCCATCTGTGTGTAGGGGAGGAGACAGCCAACACAATTGCCAACAATTTTGTTCATTTGCTCTTGAAAATGACTTGAAAGTTCGAAACATGTGTAAAAATAAAAATTAATATTAAAAGGGTACTTTGATTTTCAATTTTTATGTACTGTATTGTATATGTTCATGATTGATGATTGTAGTATAACAATAATAATTTTAATGACATGGTTTGTGAATTTCAGCTCGATTCTCACCTGAAGACAAGTTCTCAAGAGAAAGAATAACTACAAAGACAAGATTCAACCTACTACCAACACAACAGAAACCAATAGTCTACTAAATCTCAAAGGTAATTATTTTGTAAAATGTTGATTCCTCTTCCCAGATTATGGAGTAATAAATCCAAAGGCCCAGTTGCTCAAAAGCCAGTTGAATTTTAACCGTGATTAACTTTACGAGAACCAATCATAGAAAGTTTTTTGAAAAGACGGCTTCTCTGATTGGTTCTCGTTGAAATAATCACGGTTAAAATTTAACAGACTTTTCTGCAACCGGCACAAAGTGTTTGAATACGTAGAATTTCATAAAAAAGCAAAGTATTGCATCTATAAATATTAACGTAGGAGAATACTTTTTCATTTTGAAAGGGAAGTAACTTACACTTTTTTCAGGCACGTTTCGGATATTATTCCCTCTTGAATCGTCGAAGTGAATCATCAAAATAAATAATTTCATTGTGTCATCGGGTATCAAATCACTTTATATTCTGAAACTATATTTGTTTTTGTAATATTGGGTTCAATATCCAAATTCTAGAATAAGTCAACACAGTAAGATAATAAAAATGAATTCATCCAACATGCCATCTTCCATCAATATTAATTTTTGAGTAGATTTTAGTTATGTAATGTTCCTGTTGACAGTCCATGTTAGTGATTGCATTTAATTTATACTTTTACTATTCCAGCATTTTTATTCGATGTAACTAGTTGAAAGTGAAAATGCCAAATATTCTTAGGCTTTTAGTGAAAATCATAGATGTCAAACATAATTGCATTGCAATGTGTTGTCAAGTTGCTCTGTGAGTTTTACAAATATTAATAATTTATTATTTTTTCAATTTCAGGAATCCAGTACAATGAAAGTTTACCAAGACGAGGATTACAGCATTACATCGCAATGATTACACCTATAAAATATCACAGTAAACTATATTCAATTATTACTAAAACAAATTTTCAATTTAAACTCGTAAGATAGGTTTTAATAATTATGATAAATTTTGTTCAAGTAATATTTATTAAACACCTTGTATTTATTTGAATAAATCTTTCTTTATAAAAAACAATTTTTATTTTTTCACATGTCACATCAAATTTTAGTGAGTTAGTCTATGAATCTTAGAACAATTCAATTGATTTAATTTAGCGTATAAAATGTTCCAAATAGTATTAATTTTATCTGTTGTAAACACTAAGTATTATCAGAAACTTCACCTGAATACACAGCAAGTCCTGTATGTACAGTAAGTCTATTATAAAAAAGAGCCAATTCATAGTAGCCTATTGACTAAAGTGGTTCAACTTTGACCAATAAAAAAAAGAAAAAAAAGAAATAAATAGGTGAAAAAAAAGAAATCCAATCCTCTAAGAAACGTATTTACTAATAAATAATTAACGTCCAGTTACTCTTAGATAATATTCACTATCCAATTTGTTCTTAATTAACTTTATAGATTCCATGACTAGATTTGTGCTACATTTATTTACACTTAAATTCAATAACACCTACTAATAATTTTTCATTTTATGATTGAATATTTATATTTTCTGTTATATTCGATTGAACAAATCTCTGGCACCTTGCCTTCACGTACTCTCTGACAATCTCGTTGATGATTTTTTAGTGAAAGCTAGTAACCATTTATTTAGTTTTGCTCCATGTTCATGGAATCATTGGAATCAATGGAATCATTCATTTTACATACCAGGAAATTATTTCTAATTGTAATAATTAACAATAATTACTAGTTCACAAATAGCATATTTGGTGCTTTTTTATACCTATTTGACTTCTTCAAGAAAGTCATCAGAACAATCATAGTGTTTCAGAGGATTTGTATAAGTTATTAACTATAATTGCAGAGATATTTTTTGAAGTGAAATAAATGTCCTTGTTTTCTATAAACATAACTTCTATCATAAAGCTAGTAACTATAATATTAATGAACACTTGAATCCCCTACACTACAGTATTTTCGATTTTGGTTACTGCCTTTCTACTTCCCTCTCTCACTTCTCCCGTTACTCTTCTATTTAATTCAAATATTTTTTATTCAACAAATGAACAGATACATTGAATAACGTCATATATAATAAAAAAACAAAACAGTCAATAAGAAATTCATCACAACTAAATCTGAAAAAGATTTTCAATTAAAATGTTCAATCAAATCTGAAAAAAATTTTCAGATTTTTTTCTGGAAAAAATTTCTTCAGCTTAGCTCTAAAAATCGCCAACTCCTCCATGGACATTAAATTTCGGGGCAGCATGCTAAAATATTTATCTCCCATGAAAGTTGTCTTGATTTTGAAAAATTCTAAATTATGTCTCTGTACGATTCTTCCTGATCTAGAATTATATGCATGTGAAATACTACTTCTCTTTTCAGTGATTTTTTGAAGTACATTATGGCGTCAAAAATAATTATATTGCCCATAGACTGTCAATATGCCAAATAAAAAATTTGTTTTACAGAGTCCCTCCTTTTAATATTCATGATAATTCTCAGTGCTCTTTTCTGCTGAACTAATATTTTCTCCAAGTTTCTTTTGGATGTGCTTACATAGATACACATGCCGTACGCTGTATTGGAATGAACTAATGCGTAGTAAATTGCTTTCAGAGCATTTAGCCCACATCAATTGGTCGTACGCCTAATAGCATATAGTCCTGGTGATATTTTTTCAGTACATGATCAACATGCTTGTACCATGACAAATGTTCATGATCAATCACCAAAACTAGGAATTTTGTGCTAGTTAAATGCTCTAAAATTTCATCATCTTTATAAATAAAAATCGAGCCTCAAATTTCGACATTCAATAACTTTTTATATGTGCACCGAATTTGATGATTTTTCTTTAGTTGTGTTCGTTATGTTCAGGGACCAGGTTTATGGCCTATCAAATTTATAATCTGACTTCAGGACTCTTTCCTACGGTCCATCAGAGTTTACATCTAATCCTTAAGGTGCGTACAGATATACGCGCCTCGAACACGCTCCGCACTCGCTCCGATCATGAGCGTTACGCGAGATGTTACGCAAGGGATCGCTAGAGGTTCGAAATATGTTCGAAGGATGATCGCGCGCTTGTCGTATTGTTAATTTCGCTACAACCTAACCTCACAAATGCGAAACGTTCAATCCAGCTAATCGGGTGACAAAACTAAATAAAATATTCTGACCAGGGGATATAATAACCTGACCTGGGTATCATAATAATACATTATGTTTGATAAAACAATATTGAAACTTAAAAGTACCCTTTATTATTTAAAATAAGCGTGGTTGTTACCGTTAGTAATAGAACTTTCAAAGCAGATAAGATTAGATCAGTCAATTCATAAAAACTTCTGAACATTTACTCTTTATTATTTAAATAATTAAGGGTACTTCAAGTTTCAATATTGTTTTATTTATTTATAAAAGTAGCCCATTCAAGTGAAGTGTTTTTACATTATGTTTATATAATAAATTGATGATAATTATTATGTTTGTTGCATTTATGTTTATGTTTTATTACAAAAAAGGTTATGTCTGTCAATGTTTTGAAAGGTGAAAGGCGTGGTTGGGTGTTTGGCTTCTTTCTTCCATATTCTAATATGCTGATACCTATTATTAATTTTTTTGTATATTTTTACATTATTCAATTTCAAAGATTTAATAATTAATAACAGTATTAATTTTGATAAGTTTACATGCTAACACAGAGATCGCAACTGATCCAACAAAAAAGTTAACGGCGCATACGCAACTATTGGTTAGTTCGCCCTAGGAACTTGCCAAGCTCAAGCTCTGTTACACGCTCTGTTCGCGTTCCGCCCTTGCTCGACCTGCGATCATCTATCGATCTGTTCGAGTGACGTTCGATTGCGGAGCAGATCGTAAGTCTGTACGCACCTTTATGGGAGAAGATTCGTGAGCTGGCCACACACAGGAATAAAAATCAGCTGTTATAATCATTGCTTCATCCAACAGCCTTCGATAGATAGTAGACAAGTGCTGCTCCATAACCGCACATGTATTTTATTCTAAACGCCCCGACTAAAAACGAAATGACTGTTCTGTGTGTAAACATCCAGCAGTGCGGCCTCAGGTTGAAAACATAGCTTTGTTTTCAAATAATTGTGCTGTCTTCGGTATCAGAATTAATTTATTTTTAGTAAATTATTTAATTTTGAGTTAGATAATTATCTATACTAGTAGTTCTGTGAACAGTAGAGGTCACGCAGTATTCTCATCCACAAGTACCTGATTGAAACTATAGACCTTATGGAAATACAGCAATAGACTGGCTTCTCTACACATCTGTGTAATCACTTGTCAGCTGATTTATGATGAATAATTCCATAGTCTGATTTTTACTCTTATATTGGCGTATGAAGGAGGCTCCTCTTTCCTTTTATATTATCCTTGAAATGCAAAATTTCTAAAAACCTTTTATTTACGTCGACGCGCAATTAAAAAAGGAACATACCTGTCAAATTTCATGAAAATCTATTGCCGCGTTTCGCCGTAAATGCGCAACATATAAACATTCAAACATTAAGAGAAATGCCAAACCGTCGACTTGAATCTAAAGGTGTGTACAGACTTTCGCTCTGCTCCGCAACCGAACGTCACTCCAGCAGAGCAATTGATGATCGACCGGGGAGCAAGAGTGGTTCGACCGGGGAACGCGAGAAGATCTAACATCTTCCGTAACGTTCGTGATGGGTGCGACTGCAGAACGGGGGCGGAGCGACTGCGGTACGATGGAGGAACGAGGCAGTACGAGGGCGGAGCGTGATCGGTGCGGGTTGGAAGCGCGTATATGTGTACGCAGCTTTAGACCTCACTTCGCTCGGTCAATTACTACTAATTGATTGAGAAGAATATGTTTTCGGAATAATAAAATGCTGCATGACTAAGCACATATAAAGTCCGTATTGAGATGTAAATGAAAATATTGAGTGACAGATAAATTTCATTATTCACCAAACAAAATCTAGTGTGACATGAGATACATTGACTTTTTGGCGGTACGAAGTTCGCCGGGTGAGCTAGTTTAGTATAATGTTTGGACTTGAAACACCTCTGCTCTGCCTAGTTGAGAAAGGTAATACTACTGACTTATTGGGATTTAGGAAGAGATTTTGGCTGTTCAGAAATTTATTGATTGCTGTTAGACCCTGGGCTGATGATTTCTCCACATCCTGTACTGTATTACCCGTAAAAATAATGTTGGCATCGTCCGCATAAAGACAAACAGATGCCTGTCCTCGGATCACCTCAGGTAACCCCTTAATGTGACATAGAAACAGTAAAGGGTCTAATATGGAACCTTGCGGGACGCCGTAATGAAGACTTTTGAGCTCAGAGAGATACTTCATTTTATAGTTGATTGAAGAGGTCACATCAATCCTCTCCAATTCCACATATTGTTCTCTTCCCTTCAAGTAGGATGAGAACCAGGACTGCTCTTTCCCCAGCACTCCCATGCCCTTCCTAAACAGCACTCTCTCACTTCCTAAACTTCAAATTATAGTAATCTAATTATTATACTTTTGTCAATGTTACATTTTCATTACCATCCCTATTCTTATGCAGCAATCATTTAGGGCCAGGACACATGAGGCGTTTTTCAGACAAGTCGGCAGGGCAGAAAGCTCTCAGATTGGATGATTATCAGCTGATTCCCGAACGCCAACCCAATCAGCAAATCGGAGAGCTTTCTGCCCTGCCGATTCGTTTGAAAAACGCCTCATGTGGTTGGCCCTTAAACACGGCTTCAAAATTCTCCTGCTCTCGTCGCCGTCATGCAATTCGTGCGTTGCGATGTGAGTTAGACCTTTCTTGTAAATATTATCAAATACTTCTGATAGGCCTACAACACCCAATGCTCACTAAGTGGAACTCCCTTCATTTCAAAACATTCATTTCAAAAAATCAGCATTCCCTACAAATAACTAAACATGAACGCTTCCCATTGAACTAGTGCTGAAGTGACAAACAATCAAACAATCAAACAATGTAGGTTTCGATTTCGTTGCGACCGCCCCGTCGCCTAACCAGCCTCTGCCATCTTGTGCGGTTGGTTTGCACACCCGACCACCTTCCCAAAGCGAACGGCTTCTCGGCTGATGTGAACACTAGCTGATATCCTCGAGACCTAAAACATATGGTGTCAAATTAAATGATGGTAGAAAAATATGGTGATAGCCTAAAGCTAGGGGCTGATTACACAGTGACATGTATTATCATAGATAATTGATTGTTCACGGTCATCGAATATTTTTGATATATCGTTATCAATATTAATTAGACACAGGTCTAATAGGGAATCAAATCATCGATAAATGGTGGTTAAATATCTGTGACTAATATATTTGTGATGATGTATTATGACTGTAATGGGGCCCCTAATATAAAGAATATATAAAATTACAGAAAACTAAGATTTTGGCGAAAATCAGAGCTAACTTAACTCAATTAGTAAACTGTTTAAAGATTGCGTGCTGACGTAATACAACTTCAAATGAGAGGAAGACTCTGATTGGTCAAGTGTGCAGTGAATTGAATGAGAAGTATAATTTTTCGAAATTGTAGTATAAGAAAGTCAATAATAGCCTACTATAGTACTGTGAGTTTGATATTTTTGTTCATTCAAAATGTTACGAGGAATATTGATTTATCAATCATTAATTTTTTAGTTTCAAATATAAGAGGAGCTACTTAAGACCCCGTCAAGGCTGAGGACTTGTCACATGTGAAGCCTTCCTTTAAATCATTGCAAGCATAATAAATTATAATAGTAAATAAATTTTATTTCCATTAAAATACAAACAAGCAATTAAATTAATAAAATGTACATAATAGTTAGAATACAATGTAAAATTTACTACAAATGTAAAGAAAATTATTTTTTTTAGAAATTAGCCTACTCAACTATGGGAAACCCATGTACTGCATGCAGGTGTTATTAGCAGTACCTACTAGCCTAATAAACTTTGGGTGGGGGTGCAAATATATTGGGTGAGTAAGTTCATAATTTTCGAAATTATGTTTTCTATCTAATGCTTTTTAGTTGTTATAATCCAGTTTTGAACAGCGCTTTTAAATATACCTATTTATTTTTTGTATTTTGTTTTTTTGGAGAATAAAATTATTCCAATATCAATCTTGATTAATTTGAGAGCGAACTGTTAAGGGTGACGCCTAAATGATTTTCAGGCTGATTTTTGGGTTAGGGTCATGAAACACGGATGAACTAAAAACACTAATAATAGGCCTATATGTTGCCTCTTCCACTAGAAATTTATGATTCTCACAAATCCAGGGTTTCGATCCTTAGAAAGGCGGTATCATCATCAATTGAAAAATTCTACAACATCTATGAATATTATGTTCAGAGAAAAAGATGATGAGTGTTGAGTGGACCTACAGCTTTATGTGGGTTCCGAACCAATCCTAGCAATTTTTAAACTCATGAACGATATTTAGAGGAGTCGGCTCTTCAAGTAGTCACCTTTACAACTGGGAAGTAGCAGCCGTATCATGCATGCGGTAGCTTATCAGCGTGACAACGGATTTCCATTTTTATTCCTAAAACGTGACTTCAATATTCCATCACAAATATTACAAAAAATTTAGTACTACAGACTTCATTTCAGTTTTAGCCAATATTAGCAGGTAACCCGTTCTTTGCAGCGGGGAAAATGTTATGTTGTAAAATACAATCTCCTTAAGTCCAGGAAACATCAAAAATAGAATATTTTTTTCAAAATTACGTGGATAATCTTAATACGAGTTGAAAATCATCAGCAAAAATGAGTTTGATAGGTCTCGAACCCGCTATGATTATGATTTTTGAAGGGACGGATTCAAGGATCCAAAGGTTCAAAGAACCCCACACGTCAACCGAAGCTTATTGTGTTCCCAAGTAGAATGTTAGTTATCAAACCAATACCTGTGTCCTTTACAAGAACCAGAAGTTTTTCCCTATACTAACATCTCATTCATACCTGGTCGCTTGTCGCAATCCAGTGTGATATGCGTGGCAGTTTCTTAAGACTGATTAGTCCTCGTGAACTACGTGAGTTCTACTCCTGGCCTTCTTTGAAGATGCTTTAGTCGAGGAAGGGGCGGCCAAGTTGCCTCTAGGACGCCCGGCCACCCTTGACTTAGCCTCTTGACACAGATTTGGGCTTGGAGTTTCACCCATCTCTGGTATCTTGGGTTTTTTCTTTTTGCCCCTCTGAAACTTCGCAGGGTCAAAAGCCTCACCTCTCCCAAGAAGTTTTGCCTAAATGGCCGCCCTTCTTTTAACAGTGGTGAGGTTTGGTCTCTCCACCTACAAACTCGTGACCTACGTGAGTTCCACTCCTGGCCTTTTTGTAGGTCCTTCCGCTGAGAGAGGGGACGCCAATCTGCCTCTAAAACTTCACCTCTCCCAAGAAGTTTTGCCTGAATGGCCGCTCTTCTTTGAGCAGTGGTGAGTTTTGGCCTCCCCACCTACGAACTCGTGACCTACGTGAGTTCCACTCCTGGCTTTTTTGTAGGTCCTTCCGCTGAAGGAGGGGCCGCCAAATTGCCTCTAGGGCACCTAGTCACCCTCGACTCAGCCTCTTACCTACATTTGTGCCTGGAGTTTCACCCATCTCTGGTCTCTTGGGCTTTTCTTTTTGCCCCTCCGAAACTGCCCTAATGGGGCAGATTCCGTGGTTTTGAAGGCAAGGCAACTTCTGGAGTTGCCTTGGGGTCCCTTTTAGTCGCCTCCTACAAGCAGGGATACTGTGGGTGAATTCTGGTTTTCAACACATTCTTGAGTACGATGTTCGACTCAAAGCTCTCCCAACCCACAGGGGGCAAGCCGAACCCGCTAACTTTCTATCATGAATCGCGCGTGCTACCAATTACACCACGGTTTCACTTGGAGAAAGCCCTGTTTGGTTGGGATCTTATTGTTGCGTAAACTTTGAATCAAAACATTTTATAAATTTGCTCAAATTATTAAATTAAAATATATCGATTAATTAGCAATGAAAATAAGTCTATATTCATGTTCGATAAATTAAAAATATTTTTTTAATATTGCAAGTTTATAATAATATTAAAATATACATGACGCCTTAATGATGAAGCGCCAATCGTATATTTCCTATCCCGTACATGTATAAGCCAATTCATTCCTTTATAATTTCATAGATTAGTAGATATCCTACCTCAATAACTTCAATACAACACAGGTAATGTATATTATTTTCAATAATAGTTTAAAGTTCGAAAACAGAAATGTATACTTAGGAGAAGCATGTGCCCCCATGAGACAGGGCTCTCCCCGGGGCGGACACCTGTTCTCCAGGTAGGCGAGCATTCCGTCGCACGGCCACCCCCAGAAGCCCTGCTCAGATCGGATACTCTCTGAAAAGTACCGCAGAGATCTGTGGTGGTCACAGCCGATCGGATCTGCAACACAAATACAAAATTATTAAAGTGAACGGAGAACATGCAGTAACAAAACAGTGATTTATCTATTTAAATTTGATCCATTATCTTATTCAAAAACTAGCAGGTAACCCGTGCTCCGCAAAGGACCAATTAAAAACTTCACAAACTGAAAACTTGACGTAATGAAATCTTGACGTATTGAAAATAGACCTATAAATATCCTTGGTAAATAAAGAATCTATACAGAAAATTTCAAGTTAATCAATCCAGTAGTTCAGACGTGATGATGTGTCATTCGTGAATTTCCTATCCCGTACGTGTATAAGCCAGTAGTTCATTCCTTTATTATAATATAGATTATTCATCTAAAGATCCAATTCATCTAAGAATGGTCATACTTTGATGAACTGGGCAGAGCTATATGATCTATACTTGGTATTTGATGCCAAGGATAAAGGAACCTTTCGATCAGCTAGGTGGCTGAGAGACTATAATCCAGATCTATATATGTTTTGTCTCCCAGGATGAGAACAGCCGGCCTCTACCTGTTCTAAGGAAAGTGCTCACTGATTTTCCTCATAGTCAGCACAGACCTGTGTTTCATGAAGTTGGAATTAAGGTATCCCTTGTAAAATCAATACCCAAACCTCGGTGGAATTTCAGGAGAGCGAAATGGGATCATTTTTGCCAAGAGTTGGACAGAGAGATTGTAGAAGTTCCCTCTACCTGGAACAACTATGATAGATTTGTTGAACTGGTTCTGAGGGTGGCGAAAAAGTTTATTCCAAGAGGCTACCGAAAGGAATATATCCCTGGGTGGACAAACGAATGCAACCTTCTTTACAAAGAATTCATACAAACAAAAAACCAGGAAGTGGCATCAGAATTGCTAAGGAAGCTGGATGAATCCCGTACTAAGAGATGGAAATCAATGTTGGAGGAGACTGATTCCAGACACTCAAGCAGGAAAGCATGGAACTTATTATGAAGGCTTGGTACTGCTCCTAGCATTCAGAGTACCAATTCAGGAATTGACCCAAATAAGATTACTAGCAGAATAGTCTCTCTTTCCAAAGTACCAGCACATAAAGTCCATACAAGAGAGGTTCAGTGGAATCTGAAAGAGATGGTAAAGCAAACCCAGCCCTCTTATCTGCCTTATCAGCACGTTTCACAGTTAATGAAATCAATATAGCTTTATCCAAGACCAAAACAGGGAAAGCAACTGGACTAGATGGCATGTTCCCAGAGTTTCTGAGAGGGTGTGGAATTGAAGTAAGGAAGTGGCTTGTAGATTTCTTTTCAAATATTCTGGAAACTGGGAGATTACCAACTGTTTTTAAGAAAACAAAAATTGCTGCCATATTGAAGCCTTGTAAAGATCCAGATGATGCTAGCAGTTACTGACCAATCGCCCTCCTAAGTGTAACATATAAGGTATTGGAGAGATTGCTGTATAACAGAATTGAGCCAACAATCACTTCAGTTATCCCCCCAGAGCAAGCTGGTTTCAGACAAAAACGTAGCTGTGCAGATCAAGTCATGACCCTAACCACAAACATAGAATGTGGTTTTCAGAAGAGTCTCAAAACATCTGCAGTTTTCATAGATTTATCATCTGCCTATGATACTGTCTGGAGAAAGAGACTCCTGTACAAATTAATTAAAACTATCCCCTGCATGAAAATCTATAACTTGGTAAGCAGCATGCTATCAGCAAGAGTATTCTCAGTGCATATGGGTGGCAAGGAGAGCAGAATGAGGCAGCTCCACAATGGTCTTCCTCAGGGATCGGTCCTTTCCCCATTGTTCTTCAATCTGTACATAAGTGACCTGCCACAGACGAATGCAAGGAAATTCATCTATGCTGATGACATTGCTTTGACTGTGCAGAGTAAGAGTATGGATGAGACAGAGGACAAACTAACAGCTGACCTTACAGACCTGCAGGAGTACTTTCGAAAATGGAGATTGTGTCCAAACTTATCAAAGACAGAGGCCTCATGTTTCCACCTAAATAATAAGGAGGCAGGTACTGCTCTGAATATTACACTTGATGGGAGAGTACTGAGACACAATTTTACTCCTAAGTACTTAGGAATTACACTTGACAGGTCGCTCACATACAGATGCCACACTCAAAAGCTGAGAGCAAAATTGCAAACAAGAAACAACATATTGCAAAAACTTGTTGGCTCATCTTGGGGTGCCTCAGCAGACACAATGAGAACAGCTGGTTTGGCCCTGGTATATTCAGTTGCAGAGTACTGTGCTCCAGTATGGATGAACAGTGCTCACACCAAGCAGATAGATACAGATTTGAACTCAACTATGAGGATGATCTCAGGCACTGTCAAGTCAACTCCTAGAGAGTGGCTCCCTGTGTTGAGTAATATTCCACCACCACAACTGAGACGTCATAAAGCTCTTAAAAGCTTGTTTGCTGAAATAAATAAAAATCAGACCCTACCCATCCCTGAAAACCTTAAAAATATGCCATGACAGCGGCTTAGATCCAGGAATGCTCCATGCAATTCCGTGGACTCCAACTTTGACTTATCCAATGCCTGGAGAGAACATTGGCATAATTTTGCTGAGAATGGCAGTGCCTGGAATTTGGACCCAACCATAAGACCAGCAGGATTTGAACTGCCACGAAGAACATGGACTCGGTTGAACCGAATGCGCACTGGCAATGGAAGATGTGGAGGTCTGATGTATAAATGGGGCTTTGCCGACTCTGCTGTATGTGAATGTGGCGCTGAGACACAGACAATGAATCATTTGATATTAGAATGTCCAATTTTTAAATTTAATGGAAACCTTGACGAGGAGCATCAAGCAACACCAAATTTCATCCAATGGCTTGACGCACTGAATTTAACTGTGTGACTTTTACTTTGTAAATAAAATGATGTGATGTGCTCTATCTCATACGATATATATATATATATATATATATATATATATATATATATATAATGCATAAATCCTCAATTTCTAAATAGAGAAATGAAGTATATTCTGAAGTATGAAGCTCTTACTTAAAATAAAATCTAAATCAATGAAAATTACAATTGAAAAAAACAGTAGTGGAACAGTGAAGCTATTTTTACAAGCTTCCACAACTAAAGAGATTTGGTAGCTACTACCATTAATTTATTCTCATGAAAGCTTGTTAATTAAAGAATATTATGATTTTATATAAATCTATAGGAAATTTGAAGGATGAAAAACTGAAAACACACTTTTTAGTCCTGTTCAACTTATTCAATCAACGTACTTATTCAAATAACGAACTTGGGACACACAATAAGCCTCGGTTGACGTGTGAAGTCTTTGAACCTTTAGATGCTTGAATCCGTCCCTTCAAAACATAACGTAACATATTCAATCAAGAATAAATTATTGTCTACATATTTGAAAATACAGCAATGTAGTATTGAGCTTCAAGAATATTTTTTTAGAAATTCGAATGTAGCTGCTGCATCCATAGATCAAAAGAAATACTAGCTGAACGAGAGTTTATCTTGAAGTTATACGCACAGAAAAAGAAGAAATAATGCTTTCCTTAGTGGTATTATTTGTTCTTTGTTTTTTCCTCAGTGGTATGAGTTTGATGTTATGTTTGTTTTGTTGACTACTGCATATGGTTAACAAAGAAGTTGATAAAAGATGATCAAACAATTTTTCGCTAGATCACAAACCAACGGGAAGCAGGAGTTGTAATTAATTTGATTCAAAACTTACTGCCTTCTTGGAAGCAGCCAGGTTGATTGATTCCTCCATTCATGTAGAAGTCGACATGCCCGCACCTGTCTGGTTTTCCTTGCACGAATGCGTTGGTGTGCAGAATGTCAACAAACCTCGCATCACTAGCGTCCAGCTTATGGTCTTTATTACTTGTCATGAAAAATGGCATAGCAGGATCCAGACCTGGAGAATAAAATTTATATGAAATGTCCTACGATTCTATATAAATATCTGAACAATTATTGTCCATAAACATTAGAAAACAATGTGTAGTTCAATCATCATGTAGTTCAATTGCTGTACAGCAGATGCTACAGTATTCAAGTAGATTATAATCAGTTGAATAAAAATGCACTATATTCTATAGTACTGTAGTATAAAACAACAATATTTGATTTGAAAAATGCAAGACTCAAAACCACAAAATTTTTGTTTACTATTTTAACACTGAACTCACTATCTTATCTGTCCATAAACATGCACACTGTTAAATGGTAATTATTTAGGTACCGTACCTATTCTATGTTTTGGTTGATGAAGATGTACATGACTGGTGTCAATGGTAGATTCTCTTTAGCCTATTATAGAATTATAACAAATTCCGACTTTGAGTGATATGCGAAGCAAAGAAATAGAGGAAGATCAGTCAATTACAGTGATGAAAAGAGTCATAGAAGTGCAGTTGCCAAGCTCATGATCAGACTCTGACAAAGCTGTCCCTTTCAGAGAGGAAACAATATCCCATACAAAATTACTTCATACTTGGAGGGATATGGGCAGCAGAGATACAGCGGCGTGATGGCGCCGTTCTGAACCGGCCAGCGTTCTCTATTTCCAGTGAGTGCTCAAGTGCGCATGCTACACATACAATGTTTTCTGTCTGAAATCACCGAGTCAAATTGGCAACTGCGCTCCTACCTATGACTATTCATCACTGTAATTGGCTGATCTTCCTCCATTTCTCTGCTCCGCATATCCCTCTAAGTCAAAAGTAATTTTGTATGGACTATAGGTATGCGTATCATGAGGTGTTGAACAGTCACTAAAGACTATACTCCGTACAAAATTACTTTTGACTTGTAGGTACATGCGCAGCAGAGAAAGGTAGGGTAGGATACAGCGGCGTGATGGTGCCGTTCTGAACCGGCCAGCGTTCTCTAATTTTCAGTGAGTGCTCAAGTGCGCATGCTACACATACGAATTTTCCAGTCTGAAATCATTGAGTCGACTGAGTCAAATCAACAAATTGGCAACTGCGCCTATTGCAACCTATGACTATTCATCACTGTGATTGGCTGATCTCCCTGCATTTCTCTGCGCCGCATATTCCTCCAAGTGAAAAGTAATTTGTATATTATATGAAAGTATTTGTGGACTATATGGGACGCTGTCTGCTTCGGCACATCAAAATCACCATCGCTGTATCCGTACATTCCTCTGCTCCGCATAGGCTATATCCCTTCAAGTCGAAAGTAGTTTCAAATCGACTATACTAGCACAAACAAAAATTCATTTGAATTATGAATGAATGCGATGCTTACCTGTGATACGCGGCAACTTGTAGGGCCTGAGATGCACGGCGGCAAACGCGGCGACATGTGCACCCAGACTGAAGCCGATGACATGCAGATCGGGCGCAGGGTGCAGACGCTGTATGCGCCCAATGAACTGCGCCACGCATGCGCCCGCGTGTCGTGTGTTGAACGCTGCCATTGGGTAGCATGGACTCTCGCACAGCGACGGCCAGTTAACCACCCAGATGTTGTAGTCTGCCTGTTTCAGGTACTCTGGCAACATTTAATCAATTCTTATGCCAGTTTTACATATAGATATTTCAAATCTTAGTGCTGTAATTCATATAAAGCCATCTTGACCTTACACAGCTCAAGTTTGAAAGCTGGAGGATGAGAAATGTTTATAAACAACATTTCGCATAAGCTGGTAATGTTTTCATTCAATCAGATGAATGTAACGTTTTTTATGAGGACGGTTACTGAGGTTTCAATGTTGAACTAAATTCATCACCCAGTAACCACCAAAATTTAGTAATCCGCTTGATTCAAATTCTCTGCCGCAATTAAATTTAATAAATCAATCCTTGTGCCAGAAATACAAATGAATATTTCAAATTTCAAGTTCTATAATTCACCACCCAGTAATAATACCCAGATATGTTTTGTAGTCCACCTGTTTCAGGAACTCTGCCACAATTCAATTCATTCTTATAATATATATCTCAGTTTTACAAATTAATATTTACAATTTAATGTGCGATTCTCCACATATTAACCATATCCAGATATTGTTCTATCTCAAGTAATCTGTAGGTATTCAATTCATTTCAGGAAAAAAATATTGAAGATTTCAGGTGCTGTGAATTGTCCACCCACAAGATTTGCAGTCGTTTTCAGAGTAGTCAAAACCTATGCGCCAATTTGAAGAATGTAGATGTCATTCTGCTTGTGTGGAGAATACTGACTGATATACTGCAGATACCACGGTACTTGATTCAATACCCATACTTCTGATTAGATCCACCAAAATTTAATTAACTTGTTATTATTAGTAGACAATGTCTTAATTTTTACAGAATCAAATAAGTATCTGTAATTATTAATTATTATGTTTGAGTAGTGTATTGAAATGTTGTATTATATTGTAAGAGTGTAATTTTCATACAATAAATTAGAAAAATCAAAAGACCCTTTTTCCAACTTTATTTTCCGACATGTTTCGACATGTGTGACTCACTCACTTGAAAATGACATTAAACATGTTGTGAGTAGGCATAATAAAATAAAATTAATAAAAGTTACTGATTTTTCAAATTTCTACATAAATACGAAAAAGACATTACCAAAAAAGTGAATAGGTATGTAATTTATAGTCTAATATTTTTTATGAGACATAGCAATTACTCTTTAGTAAAGAATTGAAGATGTTAATGTACAGATTTTGTGACTGCCAACAGTGAATTAATCTTCATTTTCATTTCAAATTAAGATTTTTAAAACATCCTTACCTGTTTTAATTTCTAGCAAAGGTTCAAGAAACATGTTCCCGTTGTATCCGTGGATTAAAATCTTGGTTGGATTTGATACATTGTAATTTGATAAAGAAATGTTATCCCATCTTTCATAAATAACAATCTTCTGAGGTTCGATAGGATTTTTCCTGTAAAATTACGGAGTATTACGGTAATTCGACTGCTCGTTCACTGAAACTGTATGTAATTTATTATAAGAACTCATACCAAAGTGTCAAAAATGCTTTCACCAATCGCATTCACAGATTCAACTTCCACACCCACACTGAACTGTATTAAAAAAATATTTTGAAGCTGACAAAAATACAGCAATTTATCGATCCAATATTTTTAGAAACAAATTTTTTTTCGTTGGGCGTCTGATTTGGAACTACTATTTCGAGTGTGTTACAAGTAATTTCCTAATAGACACCCATCAATAAGCTTCAGTCTTCATGACTTGATTTTTGTTCAGATGAATATTCATCTGAATTGTTTAGATGAATAATAATATAATCATTAGACACTCATGAGTCTAAAATTCAACTGGGGTATCAAATGCGTCAGAAATTATCAAGATATGTGCTATACGGTATGTATAGATAGACCTAGATATCGGTCACCCCTTTACAATTCAATAAAATCTACTATGTGCCTAATTATTTAATTCCACTTACATTAATATTTCTCACCTTACCTTGTAAATAAATAGTAGGATATTCTTGAGTCAGGACACATGTGGTCCCCAAACACTATTAAACATGGTCCGAAATGGATTACCATTCCCCAGCTTTCTTTAAGGTAATCTGCAACAGAAAGAATGAAATTTCATTGTTTACTGATTTACTGGAGTATCAATTTCTTTGACACGAGTCAAAAATTAAATTTTTATTTTAACTGTAAAATTTGAATGTAGAGAAATTCAAACTTCAATTTTATAATGAAAGATGATACAGTCACAGATAAGTAGTAGGTCTGTAATTGGGTGATGTCACAATATTTTTTACATAAAAATCACTATTAACATACCTATAATATGCAAAATAAACAATATGAAATTGATCCTTCTCTTATAATTTTAAGAGGTGCCTATGTATGAGTCCAAGAAGCTTGGGAATTTGTCAAGTTTCAACCTCTCAATATAATATGTTCCAAGTTTATTTTGTACACGTAACGTTTCAAAATAATCAATGAAAAGCCTACATAGAAGATAAAATTACCATTCAAGACCAACTGAGGAATTCTAATTACCGGTATCCATTTCATTCATATAACAGCCGGAGAGTGAAAGTTGCCTGCTTGAATATGGGTACTACGAGGAAATGTAACTTTAATTCAACCAAGGTCTCAGTCAAGAGCAGAACTGAGTTGCATAACGGGAGCAAAATATTTTTATTTTGAAGATGAATAATTACAATAAAGGAATGGAGACTGTATCCTAACGAGAAATTCCGGTTAACAACTTGTGTAACTGCTTTTTTCAAATCGAACTCGGTCATTGAATGTGAAAACCTGTTTGTTTTATATCTATCGCTGACCGTCATTGACCAGTTAACTAGTAGGCCAGTGTGTTATTATCACGTTGATTTTTAAGGTGGAAGAATGCATTTTTGATTTTCCAAATTGAAAAAATTACAGGATGATGTGGATCAAACTGATGCATAAACTTAACTCCCATGTTTTTTTAAATACTATTTGTAATAAGAAGTGGAGCTTATTGCATTATTAATGAGACAAACCCTTATTACCATAATATATTTTGTAATAAGAAGTGGAGCTTATATTCCATTGATACAAACAAACACATAATCATAATATATTTTGTCAGTTGTTGGACTGGTTTGATACACTAATCTTCAGTTAGTCAACAACTGTATATTGATTTGAACGTCTTTAATTCTTTTCAAGTTTCTTCATCTTCAAAAACTTGTAATCTTGTTCTACTTTGTTCAACTCTTTATAGATATGAATCTGATAATGATATTTCTTGACATTTTTTGATCTCAGTAAATAATATACCGGTATTCACATTCTGTGGATAGATGCTCCTGAATTTCCAATTAGGTAACTTAATATTACAAGACACAATTATTGAGAGAATTTGAAATGCGCTCCTAATCTATTGAATAGTTCCACTGTAAAGTCATGTTTTTGGTTCCGGTTATAATATTATTCTAACTGGGATAACTATGAAAAATTAACTAATAATCTACCTATATAAATAAAAATCGAGCCTCAAGGAAAGTTGTGTGAGTGCGCCACACCAGATTTTTTCAATTTTCTTTCTACTGATTCACAAAATTTTAATTCTTAATAATGCCGCGGTACGAACGACGTACGTTCAAACGTGGGTTTTAGAACTCGAAATGCTGTAAGTCTATATAATATGAAAAAGTGAATGTTTGTTTGTGTGTTAAGCCGCGTTCACACGTTGTTAATAACTTTGGTGTAAGCGCAGCTTTAGTTTGTTTGTTCCCTATAGACTTGAAAACTACTTGACAGAACGGCATGAAAATTTGGGAATATGTTGCGTAAATATTGGGGATGGTTTCTGACCAGAAAGTTTAATAAGAGGGCTAATAATAATTATTTATTAATCCATTTTACAGACCTATGTTTTTGAAATATTCAGCCGAGCGGCTACCTATAATAATTTAGCATCTAAAGTTACCACCTGTATAATAAACACGTCACCCGGTGATAAATTGTGTACTGGTATTAAAACGGTACCTAGTTTCTGTAGTTAAAGTTAGTGTAGTTGATTGGTACCAGCTGTAGATAATCGTTCCTTAGAAGACCTATACAAATAATTATCACTCCCCTATCATTGAGAAACTGGAAAATGTTGGAAAAAATTATTCATCTCATGAAAGAGATTTGTTCATATTGCTTTCATTAATTACTGAAGAATAACAAAATAATTTAATTTTTTTTTTGAATTTAGCTAAGCTTATATTCATCCTAAAATAGGAGATGGAAAGAATATGAAATTCTGTGTGATTCATCGTACATCGCATGTTTTCTGGACCATCTATTGACAATCAACAACTATGAAAACACTAAATTCATCTCGGAAACACTGATTTAACCTATCGCTATTTATTTTAATTCAACACTTCACTGATGGATATTACTACCAATTGATTGTTTTCGGAATAATAAATGCAGCATGACTAAGCAGGTAGGAAGTCCGTATTGAGATGTAAATAAAAATATTGATTGTCAGATAAATTTCATGATTCACCAAATAAACTCAATTGTGACATAAGATACATTGACTTTTTGGCGGTACGAAGTTTGCCGGGTAAGCTAGTAATTCAATAATATTGTTACATTTGAATAGCTCTTTAGCTCTACATAGTCTTCAATTTTATATTGAATGTGTTCAAAATGGGAGAGCTAATTATCATTTTTAAGAATGTGGTAAATTTTTTAAAGATAGTAAAAATAGTTGAATTAAGATGGGGAAAATTTTTAATTTTTAAAGCCTTTAAAACCACTTGTGAAAGCCTCCATCGAAAGTTCGGCTAAAGTGTACGCCCAGTGCCAACATACATGTCAACAAATTTTTGGTTGGGATCGATTTAGTATGTTATTTTGAACACAAAATCACAAAAAACCGGCGGTTACACATCATAAATTAAGAATAAAATAATTACGTTAGGAAAACGTAGATTAGGAAAACCATAATTTGATGATTTTGATAGTCAAAATGGCTGCCACTTATAGGTTGAATGCATGTAAAATTGTGCTACTTTGAACTTAGTTTATTTTAAAAACAATAGTGACCGCCGTTTAATTTTCGTGATTTTGTGTTCAAAATAACATACTAAATCGATCTCAACCAAAAATTTGATGACTTGTATGTTGGCACTGGACGTACACTTACACCGAAAGTTCTGTTCAAAAATTATGTGGAACTTAGAAGTGAAAGTTATGAAAAAGTAAAATTTTATTAGTTTTATAGTTCAGTTTATTAAGATCCAATTGAATTACAGTATTATAGGGAATTTATTCATGAAAATAGCACATTTACTGTTAATTTCATGAACGGTAATCTTTGAAATCCGTACCGTATGTTAATAATGTTTAAAAGAATATTTTCCTTGTAAGATATCCCCATTATAGAGAATTATTGTGAAGTATATTGTTCTTTAATATTGTAGTAGTCCATACCTAATTTTGCCTACCTAATTGTAAGGTAATGTAAATCAAACAGTAGAATCCCACACCAAAGTGATATTACAAGATAGAAAAGATGTCAAGTTTAAAAACGAAATTCGTTAACCTGCTTCATTATTTTTGTAGAGTAGTTTTTCTCTACTCAAACGTATATTGAACTCAAATTTCTGAAATCTGAGAATAAAAAGACGATTATTATAGTTATATTTTTTCTCTATACAATTACTTCGTGCAATGAATATATTCACAGCAAATGCTACATTATATCCAGTTGCAATATTTGCAACGGCTACACTCTGCAATTTCAACACAGTCTTGGATCTCGAGCTCTCTCAACTCAGAAACTAACTAGATTCGAAGACCAGTTTCATCATATGCTTATATTGCCTGATAAGGAGAGCCGAGGTGGACACTGCATTGCTTGGTCGTTGCAGACGAGAAATGAGCAGAAATGCAAATTTCAACTCAAATGCGAATTGGCAAACCTCTCCCGTCATCAAGATCTTCCAAGGCTTTCCAAATGATAATTGGATGTGTTTTGAATTTTCAGCAAAATATTTGAAAAACTCTCAATAAATAAACAAAGATGGAAGATAACTACTAGGTTCTTACGTTTTACTGGGTGAGCCTTCGCTTAAAATGTATAGATTCAGGGTTGCTTATTTTATTTTTATAAAATAACATCATAGTACCCTTTTTTAAAAGGTTTTTAATGTAAAATAACATATTAAAAACACAAATTAAAACAACTAGTTTCGATGTTTCACATCATCTTCAGGTTTTAGTTTTCAATATAAAATAACAGATTAAAATCACAAATCTGTTATTTTTTATTATAAACTAAAAAAAAATCTGGTGTGGCGCACTCACACAACTTTCCTTGCCCTTATGAAAATTGATCAACTGACGCTAGTGTTCCCGCGCATATCAAATCTACTATTCTAAGATCTGAGCCAGCTGGTGACAGGACAATAGCGCTGCAGACACACGAAGTCTGCTATCTCTTCATTGTGAATGATATTTAATAGAATCAACAGTTGCCAACAGTTTGCAATATTATTTTCTCGCATTTCGAGCTTATTTTCAATTTTAGGTGAAAATGTTATAAAACATAAATTGTACAGATATTCATGCTGAATCTTTTCTACTGATTTTTTTTTGTTTTTTTTTTGTTTAAATTGTATCTGAAGCCTGATAATTATTGAGAATCTAAAATCAAACTTTGCATAGATGAGGCGGTGCTCCTGAAATTTTTACAGATATGGGACTTGTGGCAGTCGATAGAGCTTATCAATGACTTTTTTAGGTATGAATTTGATCAAAATCGTTGGAGCCGTTTTCGAGAAAATCGCGAAAAACCCTGTTTTTGACAACATTTTCGCCATTTTAGCCGCCATCTTCCATTTGATCGAAATTGTTCGTGTCGGATCCTTATAGTGTAAGGACCTTGAGTTCCAAATTTCAAGTCATTCCGTTAATTTGGAGTGAGATATCGTGTACACAGACGCACATTAATTTTTTTCGGAAAGCAATACTTTCCTTACCTATGGTAATAGGACAAGGAGAGTAAAAATGGGTGAGCCTTATTTATTCATATTATTTTTTTAACTCAATAAGGGGTTTCAAGAAAAATTGCCATTATAGTATAATAGAATCGAGTGTTTCTAACATTACACTTTGTGGAAATATAACATTGGACACGTACTGTAGGTAACATATTTATTTACAGCCATTCAACCCGCCTTATTAAATATGATTCTGCTTTCATTTATCTATGTAAGAATATTAAAAATTGTGATCATTTCTAGAGCAAGTTGAACAGCATTCATATAGCCTCTCAAAATCCAGAGGCTATAAAAAAAGGTTCAACTTCCAATAATTTTTCGATAATTGTATCCAAACTATACGTATATAGTCACTGTAACTCACAAAATCACTTCAATGCGGCTGTCACTTATTATGTTTCATAAAATAAATTACATGAAACCAAGCAATTGCTGCTTGTTTCTCTAATACAACGCTTGACATTAATATGTCCAAGACTGCAAGACATAAGTTATATGTATGTGAAGATTGAATACTTTTTAAGAAAAAACTCCGCACGGTCCTGTAATCCACACCATTGAATTCTTTTAGATTACATAATGCTGCTAAAGTGTGTGTGAGTAAACTACGATAATGAATCGCTCTTCATTGTACTTTAGCATGCCATTTCTCTTGTTTTAACACTGAAACAATGTTCCGCCAACATCAAATACCACTAAGCTCATATTATGAAATGTGAACAAGAATGTTTCTGAAGAATTACGACTAAAAGACGCCTGGTTTTATTTTTTCGACCACATACATCATTGCTGATAAAAAGTAGGCCTGGACATATGATAGTCCTAGTCTTGAAACTTCCGTTAGTTTTACATGTCATTTATCTAGTTCACTTTCCCGAAAGAGCTGTTGAAAGAATTTCGATGTAGACTTGCATAGACAGCTTCCTCTGTTAGTTCTCTAGTTGTAATTATTTATACCATACACCTTCCAATTTACATTTTCATGTTACCATTCTGGAAACTGTAGCTTTTACATTTAAATGCACTTTGAGAACCGTCTAATCCGACTTTTTACAAAAATAAGATTCATTTATATTGATTCAATAATTATTCATTAAAGATTAAATAGATAGCACACATTCTGAATTATGATAGATAAAGCCCTTCTATTAAATTTATAAGCACGATTACTCACAATGTAAAAAAATGGGCAATCGGAATATAATTTACACTAGTAACAAACATTTTGTGGAATCTTTCAATATCAAGTTGAAATGAATAAGATTTTGTTAGTTCCACATGTTTCAAATAAATTTTTATAAAGTCTGCTATGACTATGAAAGCTTCTTTGGTGGTTTAATACTATAGCTTTAATAATGTTTTAATATACTGAGTTCCTTATCAGTTATAGGCTATCTCCTGAAGTATATTATTACGGTATCTACCATGAAAACTATTGGACATTTCTCATGCTTTCTTTCATCGTGTTTCTTTTGGTCGACAAGATTTGCTCGACAGGTGGATGAACTTGGGATAAATGCACCTGCTCGACTCTGACTTATTTGCACCCGCCTTTTCCTCATTTGCGCCCTTAATCTTGACTCTACTTGACTCTTGACCACGACTAGAATGCATGCCGTTTGCGCTTCAAACCACTTTCACTGCCACAAATAGAATTTCTTACAATTGCACATAAACGACAAAAAATTAATTCCTCAGTCCAAGGTAAATGAACTAGCAGGACGTTTGAAATTAACTACATAGTCAAAAGGTAAATGAACTATCTTAAAAAAAATAAATAATACCAGGACGTTCTAAATTAACTTTTGTGCTGAGGATGATGCCCACATCACAAGAACTCGATTTAGGCTTGTGCGTGAGTAATGGGACGGATGATAACGATGACTATAATAATACGGTGATGAGAGATGAGTGAACACACACATTTAGTTGGATTTTCAATCACCCACAGCCATTTTTGTACTTATCTATGATATTTAGAGGTGTCGTCTTTTTAAATCGTCACACGGTCACAATCAATAATAAATTATCACTTCAATCATAAATATATTTATGTATTTTGCTATTTATAAAAGCATGAAGAAATAAATTAATTAATGGATAAACTAGTAGTTCTGTGAACAGTAGACCTCACGCAGTATTCTCATCCACAAGTACCTGATGTCACTTGTTTTAAATGTTAACAAACTCAGTTCACGTGTGAATTTGTATTCCATATGATATAATTCATCCAGTTCCGTGATAATCTTTCTATCTGATGGAAATTATTTTTTTACAATCAGAAAATATTATAATTTCTCCAGCATTATTCAGTTCACTTGTTTATTTTTAATCACCTATAAAATTAGTTTTTTTGAATGTGAAAATATTGATACTAATGGGCACGCATAATAATACCATGACTGCAAAACAAAATATTGAAACCAAAGACCTTAAAGCTGCGATTAGACCAAAGTTATTAACATGATGAAGATGTGTGTTTGTCAACTTCCGTTCAATCGTTAAAATGGCCAATTTCTATATTCAAAGCTATGTATCTCGGTAACCCCTAATTATTAAAATCATCACTTGATCTTGAAATGTACAATAGAATTTTCTCTTTCATCTGCTGTAAACGATTTATGGAAAAATATGTTTGTAAAGTGAGGTTTGATTGTTGAAAAAAATTCGAAAATTGTAGATATTTTTCTCATATCAACGGTTTTGGCAGTTCTATGGTTGTGAAAAGTGATTCAAGATGAATTTTAGGCAACTGAGCTCATAGAGGATGAATTTATCTACAATTTGGAATCAATCGTGAGTTTCTATGATGTATCAGACTCGTTTTATAAACTCACGATCAACAGCTAAATCACGAAAAAAAATTAAAAACTGAAATCGCAATTTTTAAAATCTCCTGTAACTTTCGAATTGTATTGGAATCGAAAGTATTATTCATTGGAGTGGGTAGAGGAGGACAATTCTCACAACGTCACTAGATTTGGAAATTTTATCAGAAGTATTTCACAAGACATGCAGCTTTGAATATAGAAATTGGCCATTTTTTGTGTATTGGAATATGGGCTTAAGTACACTCAACAATAAATTTTTCATTTTTCAACCGAATTCGACTTATGATGCATGATTTTAGACCACCTTGACGAGCCGAGAAAAATAAAGTGTAGTACGATAAAATCTGAACATTGTGTCAAAAGTTATAAGTGTTTGAAATTTTGATCCTTGAGGTGTCCTTAAGCGCGCCTCTCCACTAGGAAATACTGAAATGAAGTGCATATAACGGGTGATTCTCCTAGAACATAATTTCATGAACTCATGTCATTGTGCGAAATATCAATGTGAGGACAATTTAGTTGGTGATGATGGTTGAAGCTGAAAATTAGGTGTTTTTCACAATACAAGGAGCATTGTTGTCAGGTGTACCTGGAAATCTATATGAGATAGAGCGCTTTACCTGATCTCAGATTATAGAGCACAAAAATACGCCCAGAGGGATTTTGAATTATACATCTACATGGTAACAATCGGAAGATATTGTTGATCAAAAACTAAAATTCATCAAAGTTGATTTTCTCTTCACATTTCAATCATTTTTGAAAAATCATAACTCAGTACTCATTGGAGATAGAGAGTTCCGAATGATCTCATTTTATTCAGAATTTTATAATCTGAAAAAGAGGCGGGTATTGGTCTGTATGTGTGTGTGTGTGTGTGTGTGTGTGTGTGTGTGTGTATATGAGTGTATGTGAGTCTGTGTACACGATATCTCATCTCCCAATTAACGGAATGACTTGAAATTTGGAACTTAAGGTCCTTCCCCTATAAGGATCCGACACGAACAATTTGGAACAAATCTAATTCAAGATGGCGGCTAAAATGGCGAAAATGTTGTCAAAAAGCGGGTTTCTCGCGATTTTTCAAAAACGACTCCAACGATTTTGATCAAATTTATACCTAAAATAGTCATTGATAAGCTCTATCAACTGTCACAAGTCCCATATCTGTAAAAATTTCAGGAGCTCCGCCCCATCAATGCAAAGTGTGATTTTAGATTCCCAATTATCAGGCTTCAGATACAATTTGAACAAAAAATTTCAAGTGGAAAAGATTGGGCATAAAAATCTCTACAATTGATGTTCAGTGACATTTTCACCTAAAATTGGAAATAAGCGGGAAATTCGAGAAAATGTGTTTATTCAATAATGCAAACTGTTGGCAACTGTTGATTCTATTATAATAATCATTCACTATGAAAATATAGCAGACTTCGCGTGTCTCCAGCGTTATTGTCCTGTCACCAGCTGGCAGATATTTGAATAGTAGACTTGAGATGCGCAATGCGCGTGTACACTAGCGTCAGGTGATAAATTTTCATAACGGCAAGGAAAGTTGTGTGAGTGCGCCACACCAGATTTTTACTCTAATATTGGCGTATGAAGGAGGCTCCTTTTTCCTTTTATATTATCATTGAAATGCAAAATTTCTAAAAACCTTGTATATACGTCGACGCGCAATTAAAAAAGGAATATACCTGTCAAATTTCATGAAAATCTATTACCGCGTTTCGCCGTAAATGCGCAACATATAAACATTAAAACATTTAAACATTGAGAGAAATGCCAAACCGACGACTTGAATCTTAGACCTCACTTCGATAGTGATAACTTGTCTATTGATCTTGTCTTATTTAACATTATACAGAGTATTTATAAGTGATTATCGAGGTTTTAACTCTTTATAAAATTATTAAATTAAACTTATAGAGTTGTTATAAATTATAATTCAAATGAAAAAGTAACTCAAGCAGTGCGCATGCCTTGTGCTTGTAATACATTTTATAAACGCGTTGAAACCCCGATAATAACTTATAAACACTCTGTATAATGTTAAATAAGACAAGATGAATAGACAAGTTATCATTATCATTGATACAATTTTTAAACTAAAAGCTACACCGCGCCGTATTTAAAATAATAATAATTTATCAGTTTTCTTGAAATACCTCCATGATAGATGAAAAAATCGTAACTCATCCTCTCTGGTATGTATAATACTCTTTTGACTTCCAACAATATAGATAATAAATTTGATAATTGAAATATATCGTAATGGTATTAGTTGCTCAAGAGATGGAGGTATAAATTTGAACATAATCAAATCGGTTTGAGAATATTTCCGTTCTTACAAGCATATCCAACGAAGCAAGCCATCTACAACGAAATGAAGTGATTAATGTTTTTAGTTGTCTTACTTAGGCCTAAATGATTGATTGATAAGCGAGTCATGGTATAATACAATAGGATTTCCTTTCATCTGTCATTGAAAGTAACATCTGTCGTGTTTTTCTGTTCCACGGGTTATTTCGAAAATAATACCAAAACCTTATTCTCCTATCAACAGTATTGAGCAATCGACTTCTTCGTCTGCCAGCATATATGGTTTTTCAGCGTCTCCAAAAGAATTGACTTGAAAAACTTTCTCAATAATTTATTACAGTATGGTTCACCTGGCATTGTAAAATACAGATTCAAAAGTAATCTTGGTCCAATTTCATTATAATTTATAACAGCTATTCATCAGTAGTCTGAATCGCGCTGCTTCAATTTATCATGAGTAAAATTCACTGTCAATTCCAATGATTTATTTAGACGTTTCAAAAGCTGTACAAGTGTAATGCAATTTATATCGAAAACACACGCTACAATAACTCGCTCACTGTTTCATTCCAAAACACCATTACTCAAGATCAAATACTGTTCTGGTTTCCCCTCTCTTTTTATCATCCTACCTCTCTTTCACGCAATTTTGCTCTCTTCCTCTTTCAGAAAATTGTATGTAGTAAATTTAATAACTCGTAATCAGCAAATTACTAATCTACAGATATCATAATCATTTGTCAACACTCCATTAGACAGTTATTATTATTGGATTTGGAGAGCTCTTAATAAAATGTGTTTTGTACCTAATGCATGTATGTATTTATGACGATATAATAGCTGTATTAATAACAGGATTCAACAAATTTGACACATGAAAATGTTTGGATATGTGCGATCCATACTTGGAAATTAACACTCATAAATATTACACATGTTTTAAATAATATAATAGAGTTGGAATGTTATAAATTATAATCTCTATACTTATAAAATTCTTATCTCACTGACTCACTGATCACGATTTCTGGAAAACTACTGGATGGATTACAACAAAACTTAGAATATAGCTTCCTTAAACGTCACTGCAAAGAGGTGCTCACTAAGAAATCTTTCGGCGATATTTCAACTCTAAGGGTGGTTTTTAAGGGTTTAAAGCTCGTCTTTTAGCATGTATATTCTTCTTCTCCCAATCTCTCAATTATAATAGAAATGTCCATATCATTATGTTATTATAGATCTAGATATGTTATTTAGAGAGAGTACCTCTTCGAAACAGTTGTTAACTGGCAACTAAATTAATAATTTTGACAAGTTGGCATTAAGTTGAGATGACTTCATTAGGTTGGCACCAAGTTGAAGAACTAATCAAAATGCATTTATCGAGAACAAATTGATTGGGCACTGCTGCTTCAATCGGAGCTATTCCTGGGAGTATAGATAGTTCTTATTTTTCATAAAACAAACTTTTATGACGGGAGTTGCTTTTATCAATTGATCATATTCTATCAAGACTAATTTAATTTTTTTTTGTATATCCGATCGCGATAACTGCTTAGACAATTTCGATGAAATTTTAATAATTCAGTATGATATATGGAGGGTATTTTTAAAACTTCAGAAGTGTCCGTTGTGGAATCTGTTTGCAAAGAATGAGGAAATTCGGCCAAAATTTAACTTGGGCGAAAGAAAGGGGTTATTTATTAAAACGGCCAAATAGCTGTTGTTCCTTTTCCTAATGTAGAAATTAATATCTTCCATAGAAGTAAGGCGCTTTTCTCATGCATCAATATTATTCTCAAACATTGATTGTTTTACCAAAGAAAATAGAGAGTAGCTTATCCGTGATAAATATTGGAGAATATGCATAACAGTTCGTTGACTGTCAGTATTTCTCATTAATAGCTTATGTGAAATAAGCTCTCATTGAATGAAATCACTCATATGAATTATCTTATCTCTGAGTCACACTTTTAATTGGGCTATATTACTGTTGTATATTACATTTTGATGTTTTTGAGGTCTTGATCAGACGTTTGTCAGGCCATTGATTTTTTAAAATTCTTGTTTCTTTACTGAATCTCTTAGCTCAATTCAATTTCTGTCTTAATGAAGCTTTGTAATTACCGCATTTTAAATAATTTTGTATTGTATCTATTGTTATTCCCATTGTTCTGGACTATTTATTTACTTATCATATAGATCTATCTATATATAATATATAAATCTTATGTTATTGATTGATTTATTAGTTAATATTCTACATTACTTTGTGCATTATGTGCATCACCAAGTATCAATCGTTATTTAACATTCAAAAAATATACCATAACTTATTTCTGTTTATTTACCAGAGTTACAGAGTATAAGAAGAGTTACATACTCTTCTAAGGCAATAATGTGGCACAATAATTGCAGTTGTGCTTGCAATTCATATTGTTGTTCTGATTTTCAATATATTATGTTTGGATACATAAGAGAAGTTCAGAACCAATTTTTTCATGCAAAATTTTCTTTTGCTAGATACAGAACTGCCCAAAAACCTCGTATTTCCAGTAAATTTTCCAGATTTTACCTACTTCCCCCAAATCCAGTAATCTGACAGAAAAATTTGCTCTCGCTTTTTTTTAGATTATAGAATTCTGAATAAAATGTAATCATTCGGAACTCTCTAGCTTATATTCAATGAGTAGTGAGTATAATTTTTCAAAAATGAGTGAGATTTCAAGAAAAAGATCAAAGTTGATGAATTTTAGTTTTTGATGTCTTCTGAGCGATTGTCACCATTAAAATGTATAATCCCTCTAGGCGTAATCTCAGATTTCCATGTATACCTAATGACAATGCCCATGTATTTTGAAAAACACCGAACTTTTAGCTTCAACCATGATCACTAACTTCATTATCCTCAAATTGAGATTTCGCACAATGTTATAAAGTTCACTAGATCATATTCCATGAGATTCACCCGTTAGAAGCACTTCATTTCAGTATTTCCTAGTGGAGAGGCGCGCATAAGGACACCAAGGCACAAGGATCAAAATTAACACTCATAACGTCACACACAATGATCGAATCTTCTCGTACTACAGCTCAAAATCATGTATCATAAGTCAAATTTGGTCGAAAAATGGGAAACTTATTGTTGAGAGTAGGCTACTTAAGCCATATTTCCATACACAAAAAATAAGATGGAGGGCTATAACTGGTCTCAGATTGTAGAACACAAAATTACACCCAGAGGGATTTTGAATTATACATTTGAATGGTAACAATCGGAAGATATTATTCATCAAAAACAGGATTTTGCTGAAATAGCTGGAAAATGAACCGGAAATACGAGGTTTTGGGCCACTCTGTATCTAGCTTAAGGAAACTTTGCATGAAAAAATTGGTTCTGAACAACTATTATGTAACCAAACAATACCACATGTTAAAAAATTAGAACTACAATATAAATTGCAAGCACACCCCCTTTTTCATGTCTATAATTGTCTAATTGGTTCTGAACATCTTTTATGTATCCAAACAATATGTTAAAAAATCAGAACTACAATATAAATAGCAAGCACCAATGTATTTTATAGTGACTGGACTAAAAGTGATTTTTCATTGAACGAATAAAAAATTCACTATAAGATTAAAGTTTTCAGATAAAGGGGAGAAAGTTACTATTGGGTACCTCCTACTAAAAAAGATAGAAACCGGAAAACCAGGGTGACTTTGTCCCAATTTTGGGAAGTTAAGATTTTAAACCGCTTGCAATCAATACTTGAGTATTGCAACAAATCCCTCGCAATATTTGTAATCCCTCGCAATATTGTATTCTGCAATGTTTGAAGAGTATTTTTCATTATAGAAAGTTCATATATTTCTCCATTTTAACAAAGATATATTTTTTTGAAATTAAGAGACAAAATGTCAAGCAGGGGTTGGGGTGACTTTGTCTCACTTTGAAAAATATATGGAAAAAAGTTCATTTTCAAGAATTAGGCAAAGTGAAACCAACTATCAACCTTTAAAATGAATAATGACATTGTAAAAAATAAAATCCACTTCAAAAAAATTACAAATTATTTTTTGAAAAATATTTCATTTTCTGCTAGACTTTACATTTTAAGAGTCGAAGCATGTTTGGCTCCAGCTGCAGAATCAGCTAAAAATGAATATTAAGATCGTATTAATCTCAAGTAAGGTGAATATTTTGTTTTATTAGGTAGAATACATTATATTTATCATATTTTGAATAGTATTTGCATCTTATCTGCATAATATCACAATTTTTATACTGGGACAAAGTCACCCCAAGTTTAACCTAAAAGTGACCTCGTTGTATTTAACTAGTAACATAACCATAACCAGTTCAACTATGGATATTATATATAATGCCAATTGAAATAAAATAAAAAGACCAAAATAATATGTACTCACCGATATCATGAATCTTTTAGAAATAAGCTTTCTAATAGGTAGTTTTCCGACAACGAAATCCTAAGATGAAGCAAGTAGTTTGGTTTTATGTCGATAATTCAACTAATATATCGCGATTCGACAAGATATCGATTGTAGAACCTCGATAATGATCAGGGCTACGGCTATCAATGTTGAACATCGATTTCGAATAACAGAAATCGGATATAAACTGATTTGAATATTTTTTCCGCGAGGTGGGACAAAGTCACGCCGGTTGACGGTACCGTAGAAAAAAGAACTTGGATCAATAGTGATTTCTATTTTGAAACAATTTTGTAACTAATTGTATAATTGAGGAACAAGACAATTTTATAAGCTGTTACAAAGCACTTTTTCTGAACTCAATTTCAAAGTCAATTGATTAATCAGATGAAAAAGAAGAATTTCCAAACTGAGCGCGTTACTTTCAAATGGGCAAAACTCGTAATACAAGTTTGGAATGTGTGCTGTGTCCTCAAACACAACAGAAAGCAAGACAACGCTTTTATTTATTGTAAAATTCGTTGTTATAGACAACAATTTAAATAATCTGGATTTACGAAGAATGATTTCATCCCAATTGTTGGGAAATTTCGAGTTTTTGCATAGAGGTGTTAGACAGTATTGCGTTACTTATCCATTTGAGTTGAATAAAAAGTCTTGAAAATGTTATTGGTGTATTTCAAACTTTCCTAATACAATGGAAACCTATTTTTTCAACCGTATTTATAATACGATGGAACAAAATTATTCACCGTACCGTACCGCATACTGTAGGTGCCGACTAATCAAGTTACCTACCGTATAATAAATAAATACGGTAGTTGAATCAAACAAAACTTATTTAGTTTGCCACTATTTTGTCTAAAAAGTGTTTGTTGATTTAAGGTGAATTTTCAGTGATTCATTCTTTTTAACCAAGACAGTGGTTACTTTGACAATCTATAGCAATTTGCATAACTTTTTATAGCGAACGATTTTTTGTTCAATTTTAGACGTTCTAATTACATTGTAGGATTTCAAAATAAAGTTGGATTAGCTCACTCTTGTAGCAAGTAGAGTACGGTAGAGCCCTACAGTAGAGTATTACGTAGGTTGCCTACCGTAGATTAATATGACCATGTCAATTATTAGAATTATATTTCAGACTCAAATCTATATTATGAAAGATTGCCTCATTTCAGCCTTGACTATTTTATTAAGTGAAATTTCACCAGGAAGTTAGGGTACGGTAATCAATGTATATATGAATTATGAATTAATATATAGGTATCATCCTTCTCTGTGAGTATTGCAATTTATCAACTTCCGAGACAAAAATTTGAATAAGATTAAGTAAGTTGGTCTCTTACGGTGGAGATGACGCTACAATTAGAATAATAATTGGCCAACGAAAACGGAATTTATTTTAACGGTACCTAATTGTGGATTTAGGTTTCCAGTACGTTGCAAACAGAATGTTCATTTACTGTGTCACTGTGCTAAGGTTGGGCGTATCTTATTTTGGTGTAGACCGCTCTCAACTTGTGAATTATAATTGGGAACAATGGTTGCTAAACCAGATCATTTAAGGCAAATAACTGGTTTCTCTTTCGATCCATGCATCTAAACTGTTTTGCATTACAACGTAATGCATCCTCAAACATTACAGAGCACAATGCAGAAAAACCATTGGTAAAAAAATAATCAGGCCATCACTATCTTAAGAAGGTATTGAGAGAATGTGTGTACAGAAGATACAAATATGTTGAAAAAGATATTCAATTGTTTAATGAATGTTTTTGGTAGTTTAAAAATCTTTAATTTTTTCCAAAAAAATCATTAAAAAGTCGTAGTTTCTGTAGGAAGAATTAGTTTCTGGCTTATTACCGGTACAGTATTTCATTTGACTTATGACTTAATAGTAGTTTTTGGCTTGAAAAAATATCATAAATGAAATTTATACTTACATAAGATTATGAGTAGGATTAAGAGTAGCGGAAATGTTGAGCTTATCATTTTTCTTGAGAAAATGATCACTTATTATCACACATTAATCGAGTGCAATGTCATTTCAATGGAATGTTTACATTTTCGTGCTGTAGTTTAGTATTGACACGTAAATAAATAACGTCGACAAGTTTTATCTCTACACTTGGACAATAACTTCTCATTTACCACTGTATAAAATTTATTTTAACTGTGAATCACAAATTTCTAATCAATTCAACTTAAATGTCTAGAAAATCATCTACCGAATATCGTACTTTATCCAGGGCTGGTAATAATTCAAGGTTTTTATGATGATATTATTATTTCTTGTATAAAATCACTCCTATATTTTAAGTAGAGGAGGAAATATCTTCAGCGTAGGGAAATATAACATCAAAGATTATATATTATACTTAACATCAGTTCATATGAACCAGAAAATTATTCTCATTTCACGTGATTATATTGAGTCAAAAATAATTAGGCTATTATTAATATTAGGCTATTCGCAAAAATAAAATACCAATACCGTATTTCGGTTTTAATTAAATACATTTTCTATTAACCATCCACATTACTGTAAAATCATTAAACAATACAGTATATTCAACTATGGAAAATAACCAGATCACTCCCGTGTTATCGGATGGGCACGTTAAACTGTCGGTCCCGGCTGAAGTATGACAGTCGTAAGGCCCATTGACGGCTTAAATTATATATTCAGGCGGTGGGACCCTCCCGCAAGGGACTCCCCATTAACAAAAGCCATACGAATTTACTTTACTATGGAAAATAAATGTTATTCTTCCTCAATAAACAGTACCGTATTGAATTTTTAAAAAATGTAGCCTATTAGTTCATGTTGTCGAGATATTTTGGAAAAACTGAAAATTATTGTCATTTAATTAGAACAGCTTGTAGAGTTCATGGGCTAATTCTGCATAAGGATACTTGCAGCGACTTTATATTCATTTTATTAAATATTGAAAAGTTCATTAATTTATATTGTGCCAATTAATTGAAACCAGTATGCTACTATGTACCGTACTCTATAGTTATATGGAATAGGTAGCTACTGGAATGACATTATTTACATACATGGATCTGCTCTCGTTGGGAATTAATGCACATATAGTTGTTCAATTTCATCCACACTTAATTATGTATTTAAGTATGTACACCACGGCTTTGACTATTTTCATCTTCCTGCATATTAAAGTGAATACGGTGATGGCCTTTCTTAATCGTTCCATATTGAGGAATTTGAGCCTATAAAGCTTTTACTGAAAGGCTTACAAGTAACTTATCGTGATCGGTGATGTTTTCATAATTATTGCACTAAATTCATGAGTTTGATATTTGAATGGAAAATGTCATGAGTCTCTACATAAGGAAAAAAATTTCCATTTCTTTGGTACCTACCTAGATGAGTGGATGCACGTGAAAAATTGAATAGAAAATTATGTTGAATAAGAAAAACTCAGAGTAGAGATTTAGTGTCTGACAATGTTATTTGAAAAAGGATTATTCATAATTAAACTTTAATTAAATTATTTTCTTCTAATAAAATTTTCAGCACAGTGGTTTAAATGAAATTGATCAGTTTTACTTATTTTTTAACGATTAATTATGATATTAATTGAATTATACATATATTACTAGGTATAATTATTGTATTGAATTAATAGTTTATAATGGTGAATTAGTTTTTTCATAATTATTATGAGAGCACTTATAACTTTTATCTATTAATTTCCAACCATAATGTATAGGTCAGTTTTCAAGTAAGAATAATTATTTATTAACGTTCTGTTAAAAAAGAAGGATGTAAGTTGAATTCATGAAAATTAAAAAAATAGATATCTTAATTTAATTTTGAAAAAGCTTGAATTATAATTTTGTGTGATATATTAATACCTACGATAAGTTCAGGCTATTATTTTAATATACTAGCAGGTGCACCGTGCTCCACAAGGATCTAATTGAAAACTTGACCTACTGAAATCTTGAAGAATTCAAAATAGACCAATAACCATCCTCGGTAAATTGAGAATCTATATGCAAAATTTCAAGTTTATCAGTCCAGTAGTTCAAACGTGATGCTGCGTCATTCGTGAATTTTCTCAAGTATTAAGTTAGATGACAAAATTAATCTAAGAACAGAATTGATTTATTATTCAAGTAAAATACCATTATATAAAAATCATTCATGAAAACTACAGTTTTGAACGGAATATGATTATTTCCACCAATTTCATTAAAACAATTTCGCCAATATGAAGATTCTGTTGACAAATTTGCCTACATTATGAGAGCTGGATTTTACTGAAACTAAAAACATTTTATTGATAACAAGTAGAAGCTCTTATATTCATATTATTCCAAGAACTGAATTATATAATAATTCACTTGACATTGAAAACAACTTATGAAACTAAAATCTATCCTTACAGCGTATACAAATCAATTTTCAGCACATTGCCGCGATAACATGGATGTTTCGTTCGACTAGCTCAACGCGCCGAGTCGCCAGCACGATATCAACTGAGTTGGCGGTCAACTCACACTGTTAGCTGATAGCAGCGCCACAACTGTCCCCCCCCACCAAAATGTCGCTTCATTTCTCTCATCACTCTATCCTTTTTCTTTTTCTCCAATGGACCAAATGTCGACTTATTATCCTTTCAGCTGTTCGCTTCCGTTCTCTAATCTGATCATAAAATAGGAATAAACAATAAAATTACGTCCTACCATTTATATATGACAGCCGTGCTTTGCTACGGGAATGAAAAGATAACTCCCGTCATAAAATTTTGTTCCTGAAACATTAAGATATTATCTATATATTCCCTAGGATAGATCTGATAAGAGCAGCAGTGCCCAATCAAATTATTTTTCAATAAATGTATTTTAAATACGGCAAGTTATTCAACGTAGTGCTAATAGCCTTATAAAATGACAAAACTCAAATCTTGTCTTGATTAGAAACCATCCTCAACTTACAGCCAACCGGACAAAATTAGACTATTAATAAATTTTGTTGCCAATATTAACCGTAACAACTGTTCTCGAAAGGTAATCTCTATAGATTATAAGTAGGCCTAGTTCTTTTAACATCCTATACTATTAATCGAGCAATTTCTGTTTATATTTTTTTATGTTTATATCCTATCCTATACTATTGAACGAGCAATTTCTGTTTAGATGTTTATACAGAGTGGGTGAAAAGTCCAAGAATTGCCTACTCATACACAAATGTAATTTGACGGTGGGTGTGATTTGGGATCCTACTCAAATTGAAAAAACTACTTCACAATGACTTTAAAAATCTGGTACGCCATCTTGGATCCACCATATTGAATGCAACTTAATTTTTTTAAATAGAAAGTTTGCTGTGCGATACATGATTTTGATATGGTATTTGAAGAAAAAATGAATGGTGGAAACCACATATCGATATATCAAATCAAACCGTTTCGGAAATATTCACATTATTAATCAATACTATTCTAGGCAGAACAGAGAGGAAAAAGTCTGAGAACAGCTTAGTATCTCATAAAAAGAAGTGATTCCAAGGTGGGTGAGATTAGTTATGTTACTCGAAATGAAAATACTACTTTACTATGACTTTAAAAATCTTGTCCGCCATCTTGGATCCACCATTTTGAATGCGACTTTATTTTTTTTAAATAGGAAGGTGGTCATGTGATACATGATTTCAATACGGAATTATAAGGAAAAATGAATGGCGAAAACCGCATATCGATATCGCAAACCATTCAGAAGATATTCACATTATCAATCAGTACCAGGCAAATCAGAAATGAAATACATGAGTGGTACTGATTGATAATGTGAATATCTTCTGAACGGTTTGTGTTCGGGATTGAGGATATTGAAGAAATAAAAAGAGTAGAGAATAAGACTGTAATAAAATGGAGGACCAGAGGAGGGGGTGAGGATACCACCAAATGCGATGCGAGGATAAAAATAATGAAATTTATATAAATGAATCTAAATAAATACCTTGATATTGTTCTTGTTCCTTTTCACCATATGTAGTTGAAGCGTTGGTTCGTTGGTGTGGCCACATGTAGCATTGATGATGAATGTCTTGAAGCACTTTTAGTTATTTCACTATTTGCGGTAAAAGGTTGGAAATGAGGTGGAATAATATTGCGGGAAGGATTAAGGTATGAGTTAAGGTTTGTCACGGCCGGTATGATAATTTATCATAATAAGAATTAAATGAGGTTTTCCACAATACTGGTAATAATAAGAGCGCAATAATAAGAGGTTATAACAGAAGTGGTTCAAACGAGAGCGGTTTAGAAGTTTCTTCTAATGGTCACTTACAACGAATGCAAAAACAGGGATGCTCCCACTGAACACATGCGCTAGATTAGAAAGAAAGGGTAGGCCTAACTGTGCAACCACAAGTAACTAACTGAGGGCTGGCAGCAAATTACAAATTAGCTTAGGACTCTCAAGCTACAATAAAATGATAATACTAAATACAAAATATAGCAGGGTCCTTGAATCCTCCTAGGATTCAACAATAACAAAATAATACTACAACTGGAGAATATAATAATAGAGTTCATGATACTATTTACAAGTATGCCAAACTTGGCATTAAAATCACTCGAAGTTCAAGGGTAGCGGAAGCACTTTGTGTGATGGACGAGTCAGAGTTCCTTGTTGAGTCTTCAAGTGAACCACTCATACAACTCCATCCTCTCCTGGATGGACATCAATAATGCGGGCTAGTGGCCATGTGAGAGGTGGAGTAGGTTGATGGACCATGACAAGATCTCCAACCTGTAGATTGCGATTAGCCTTGTTCCATTTAGTTTTCTGTTGAAGGGTGTGGATGTATTCCAAAAGCCATCTCTTCCAGATGTGTTGATGTAGTGCTTCAATAAGTTTCCAGTGTTTGAGGCGATTGAGGTTGACATCTTGATAATCTTCTTCAGGAATGGCAACCAATGGTGATCCAGTCAATAAATGACCTGGTGTTAGGGTGGATATATCAGTTGGATCATTTGACAGAGGAGTAAGAGGTCGAGAATTTAGTATTGCCTCTATTTGAGTGATGAGCATAGTGAATTCAACAAGTGTCAGTATTTGTTCACCAATGACATGGCGGAGGTGGTGTTTGATACTCTTGATGGCTGCTTCCCAGAGACCACCCTGATGAGGAGCGGCAGGTGGGTTGAAGTGGAAAACGATGCCTTGATGAGCAGCAAACTCAGAAAGTAGGATTCGTTTTGACTTGAGAAGAGCCTGGAAAATATTGTTAGCACCAACAAAATTATTTGAGTTCCAGATACTCCCAATTCCACCTAGCAACATATTTCAAGTTCCGGATATTTCCAATTCCGCTGTCTGACAAATATTCGGAGTTCCACCCAGCAACAGTTTTCAAGCATAGGACATTTAACATTGATATTTTGAGTTCCAGATATTTCCAATTCCGCGGCCCCGTTCCTACTAGGGCTCTATAAATACCGTAACAGTAACTGAATTACAACCCAAATTCAAATAATCGGCATAACTATATGATCCTAGAATGGCTTCTACTGTTGCTGTACAAGCCAATCCAGGATGCAGGGTCATATCAATTATAGGATTATCTAGTACGGATCACATTAACAGTTAATAAATAATACTGTTTCAGCATCAAGTGTTTCAGAGCTTTCATCCACCACAGTTGAAATTGACAAATTCACACTTTCTTATAAAACTAAGTTATTGTACTTTCACCACTTTTGTTCATTTACCAAGATAGTCTATATGCCTACATAATAACCTATGTGATTAAGTGTAGCTTACTTAAACTCATTAGCATACTACTTATTAAAATTAACTACAAATTGGTTTCAATACTAAGAAAGACTATTATTGGGTGGAAAAATCAACTTTCTGTACTAAAGCAAAGCTTTTAGGCCATGGAGGGCCCATTGCAAATGTTGACTGTTTATAGACTTTTCACCACATAATGTCTGCAAGTTGTTAGTGCTAACAAATAATAATCCATAAGTTCATTGAAACTATAGTAGTGGAATCTATTTTTTTGATATTATAATGTGAAATTATTCCTCTTATGATAAATTGAAAAAAGCTACCATAACAAGGCATGCTTTCCAAATTATAACCTACAAGTTACTCAGCATTTTTCAAGTTAAAAAAAATTGCATGGTTGCCTGTAAAGTCGGTATACGGGTGAAAGTTTTACGTGACAACGACTTGAGTGGTAAAATAATTTTAATGTGAATATTCATTCGTATAGTAGGAAGAAGGATGAAATAATAGTAACAATTTAAAACATTTATTTATACAAAGAATTATATTCAAAACATTAATTTATACAAAGAATCTCGCACTGAACCACAACATTGTGATTACTACAACATAACCTATTCACTTATACATGATTATGTGATTATGCATTATTGTGATTACTACAACATAACCTATTCACTTATTCACCTAAGCAGGCGCAGTCGCAGGAGATTGCTTGCGGTGCCTGCGCAGGTTGACTGCTCCGTTTCACTCTCTCTCCAGGTGAATGCCTTCGGGTTGCTGGGCTTGCTGCTGTGTTGCTCGCCACTGCTCCTATTTGTGCTCTTTCCAAACGACCGTGAACCGAAACGAACGCTCTCACTCGCTCTCATTGTGAGCGCATAACGTGGGACCGAACGTAACACAGTTTCTTGAAGTGTCACCCAGCAAACCAATTTATAAGACGTTGTCACGTCAAAAGCTAGGTTAATTGATCGATTTCTAATTCAGATTAGAGATTTTTAACTTGTTCAACTTTTAATTTATAGTTACAGAATAATATAAGTTGAAGTTATTGTGATGATATTGAATCATCATATGACTAGTGTTTTCTTCTTATGTTTCTGTTATCAGATGTTGAACTATTTATTCTAATTTTGAATCTGTTATGAATTCATTACTGATCAATAAAGCCTAGAATGCAGAGGTTTTTCATTACAATTTATTGATCAGTAATCCAAAATCATCAAATCAATTCATCTTATCAAATACGAGTCAATCAATTTCTATTCTCTATTTCACAATTTCTATTCAACAACAAATGTATAATCTTCAAATCTTTTCTGGAAACGAAAACTGAAAATTCGCGTTATGATGGACAAATTTTTGAAACCAGACAAGTTTGATGGTGATCCGAATTCTCCAACAGCTCTACAAGAATGGAACTTCTGGCTAAAGACTTTTGAGAATTTCATCGCATCTTTTGATGAAGAAGACATCGATGATGAAAGTGAGTTGCGGTTGCTTACCAACTTTCTATCTCATTCTGTTTATCAAACAATTGCCGACAAAAATTCATATACTTCGGCTATTGACGCACTAAAATCTGCATATGTAAAACCAATAAATGAAATATTCGCTAGACATAAATTGGCAACTAGAAAACAGTCTTCAGATGAGACAATTGACCAATATAACCAAGCTTTACAACAACTGAGTAAGAATTGTGGGTTTGCAGATGTTGATTCTGAAACTCATAGGAAAACATACATTCGTGATTCATTTATCCGGGGCCTCAGCTCTCATCAGATAAGACTGAGACTTTTGGAGTTTGACAAGCTAACTCTTGATGAAGCTATTAAAAAAGCACGTGCCTTGGAATCTGCCAGAAATCAATCAGCTTCTTACTCTTCTGAAATAACTCTTAATGCCACTTTAAATAATTCTTCAGGAAATTCATGTAAAGAAACAAATTTGTCAGCTGAAAAACTGGAAGCTCAAGTTTTCAAAAATGTTATTTTTGTGGTCGTCAGCAACATAAAACACGTCAGCAGTGCCCTGCACTAAATGACTCATGCGAAAAATGCCAGAAAATAGGTCATTGGAAAAATGTCTGCAAATCTACTAAAACTTCTTCATCTTCGGCGCTTATTGCAGCCTCTACTGTTCTTGAAAATGCTACAGTACAAGCTCAGGTAAACAACATTCCTACTTCTGCTTTGATAGATACAGGAAGCTCTGAAACATTTATTTCACACTGTTTTGCTAAAAAATGTGGACTTGAAATGTACCCTACAACTGGTGCAGTGTCCATGGCTTCAACATCACTAAGAAAGAACATTTCCTTTTATTGTGTAGCTCATTTAGAATTTTCAGGTCAACATTACCCCAAAACAAAATTCAGTGTATTGCCTGATTTGTGTGCTAATGTTATTGTAGGACATGACTTACTTAATCAACACTCTGAACATAGAGTTTCATTTGGAGGAACTAAACCCCCATTGACTATCAATTATCTGGCTCCAGCAAAGATAGAACCTCCACCACTTTTTGAGTTTTTAACTAAAGACATTAAACCTATAATTACTAAATCCCGAAAGCATTCTCTTGAAGACACTAGTTTCATGGAGAAAGAAATTGAGAAACTGCTAGCTGATGGAATTATTGAAGAAAGCAGGTCTCCCTGGAGAGCTCAAGCATTTGTAGTGAAGAACGAGAATCACAAAAAGCGAATGGTAATAGACTATTCTCAAACTATTAACCGATACACACATCTTGACGCATATCCCCTCCCTAGTCTTGAAGATATTGTTTCTAAGGTCTCAAAAAACTCTGTATTCACCACTATTGACTTGAAAAGCGCTTACCACCAGGTACCCCTACGAGAAAAAGATCGACCTTTCACTGCATTTGAGGCATGTGGCCGTTTGTATCAATTTCGAAGGCTTGCTTTTGGTCTGACAGATGGTGTACCCACTTTTCAGCGAGTCATTGATAATGTTATTAATAATGAAAAACTTGAAAAAACGTATGCATACCTGGATGATGTGACAATATGTGGTAAGAATCAGAAGGAACATGATTTGAATCTCAAAAAATTCTTAGATGCAGTACAAAAATATAATTTTACAATCAATACAGAAAAAAGCAAATATTCACTTACTTCAATAAGCTTGCTTGGCTATAAAATTGAAAATGGGACAATTTCTCCTGACCCTGAACGTCTGAAACCATTGCTCAATCTTCCACCCCCAGATAATAGAAAGGCTCTTGAGCGAACAATTGGAATGTTTGCACACTATTCCAAATGGATATCCAATTATTATCAGATAAAGCTAAACGGCTTCTTACAGCAAAGACCTTTCCTTTGACTTCTGAAGCTATAGCTGACTTCAATCAACTCAAAACTGAGATTTCTAAGGCAGTAGTTAGTACAATTGACGACTTTGAACCTTTTGTGGTTGAAACAGATGCATCTGATTTTTCAATTTCAGCTGTCCTATAACAGTGTGGACGTCCAGTAGCATTCTTTTCTCAGAGGCTGAATGATAGTGAGCGTAAACATTCATCCATTGAAAAAGAGGCTTTTGCTATTGTGTGTGCTCTTAAAAAGTGGAGACATTTCTTACTTGGAAGATTCTTCAAAATCATCACTGACCAGCGCTCTGTATCATTCATGTTTGATATGACTCATCAAAATAAAATAAAAAATGAAAAAATACGACAATGGCGATTGGAGATGTCATGCTACAATTTACAGACCAGGAAAGGACAACCAAGTAGCAGATGCACTTTCCAGAGTGTGTAATGCAACTCAAACCGATAAATTACACTCCCTACACTGTGACTTGTGTCACCCTGGAGTGACCAGAATGATTCATTGGGTAAGAACTCATAATTTACCCTATTCAGTTGAGGATGTCAGAAAAATGACTTCTTCATGTCAAACATGTAATGCCATAAAACCTCAATTTTTCAAGAAATTGAAATCCACTCTCATAAAGGCGACACATCCATTTGAAAGATTAAGCGTGGACTTCAAGGGTCCTCTTCCATCAAAAACTAAAAACAAATATTTGTTGACAATAATTGATGAGTACTCTAGGTTTCCGTTTGCATACCCTTGTCCGAATATGAATTCATCAACTGTAATTCAGTGCCTTGTGAACTTGTTTACCACATTTGGTTTACCTTCTTATGTACATACTGACAATGGAACCTCTTTCAAATCCAGAGAGCTGCAGGAATTCCTTCATAATCGAGGAGTAGCCACTTCCATGTCATCACCTTATAATGCACCAGGAAATGGCCAAATCGAATGAGAAAATGGTACAATTTGGCGCACAGTGTCTCTTACATTGAAGCATAGAAATTTGGATGTATCTGATTGGGAATCTGTGCTCCCAGATTCTCTACATTCTATTCGATCCCTATTGTGCACGGCTACTAATGAGACGCCACATGATAGGATGTTCCGACACTATAGACAATCATCTAATGGTATAGCACTTCCAACCTGGCTTGCCCCTTCAAACAAAGTCCTAATGAAAGTACCTATACGAAGAAGTAAATTCGATCCATTGGTCGAGGAGGTGGATATTCTTCAAATCAACCCACAATATGCCAAGGTACGGCTTAGTGATGGAAGAGAGACAACTGTATCATTGAAAAACCTTGCCCCTCGAGGAGAAGAGAGCATTCAAGAAGATAACGATAAAAATCAAGATGATACAAATGCAGGATCAAGCCTTAGTGATCACGCAGAGCCTGAGAACAATCAAGAAAATCAAGATGAAACAAATACAGGATTCCCCCTCAGTGATGAAGAAGAGCCTCCTGATGGCACCCTGCGAAGATCTTATAGAGAGCGCAAAATGCCTTCTTATTTGAAAGACTATTCATTGAATTCCTAAAGACGGGAAGAATGTGATGATATTGAATCATCATATGACTAGTGTTTTCTTCTTATATTTCTGTTATCAGATGTTGAACTATTTATTCTAATTTTGAATCTGTTATGAATTCATTACTGATCAATAAAGCCTAGAATGCAGAGGTTTTTCATTACAGTTATAAAATGTGTAAAACTCACCTCACATAGTCTGGAAGTTGAAGTTGGTTTCCACTTAGTACGTCTACAGTTTTGTAGCCAAATAGCTCTTCTAGAACTATCAGACGGAAAACGAAAGGTTCGAAAGCCTTTGGCATCATTATTGCAACAATTTGGTGCGAAGCAACCCCCATAATTGCTATTTTATTAAAATTACAGTTGCAAAACTAGCAAATTCATAGCACACTCAATGTAAACGCGTATGAAAGATGGGAAGTATATGGAACAAAATGGCGACTGCGTGTACCCAGTCTTTATAGTGCCTTAGTTCCTACCACAGAGAAGAAAGTATTCCTTCTACTTTGTGGTTGCTGTTTGCTGGGTCGCTCTACCACAGAATATACAGAATGGAAACTTGTAATCAATCGCCTATCTAACCAATGCTTTTTACATGACCCCAATACTAAACACGTCACGTGACCTTGGGAAGTTCCAATCCTGGTCTTCTGATTGGCTCGTGGCAGTGAATGAGATCAATTGATCCGGATCATTGAAGTGATCCGAACCTACCATCGATACTATTACAATGCGGCGCTTTCTAACAAGATGGCGGATTTTGGCGTCAGGATATAGCCAAGTTTCCGTACTGTATGTATACTGTGGCTCTACTGGCTCTACAGTGTCAACCTGTCAAGTAGTCCTAAGCTGGCTGAGTTGTCCTGATTCCCGATTGTTGGTAACCTCAAAACAAAAATATATTTCTTCTAAAAATGTAATTATTGTTGTAAATATTACTGAATGCTTCTTGATGCAAGTCACAGTTTTTCATTTGAAAGATTGTTTTTAGAAAATCATAATTATTCTACCCAATAATGCCTAACTTGAAAATGGGATCTGATTTGCTGTTGTGTTTCTGTGTAAATTTTCTAGGTTACTAACATTATAATAATATTTTCTGTAAAACAATAATAAACTTACAAGTTAATATTATTTTATGCTTAAGCGTTCTTGAAAATATTTTAGTAAAGAATTCATTAATAATATACCGGTATGCATTTTTATATCATCTAGGCCTAATAAGCTATCCGATGAACATTTATCTTTAATCAAACTGGGTAGCCTATACTGTATAGGCTACGATGATGCACCTAATTAATTAATATTGAATGTAGGTCCACCTTTAATTCTCTATAAAGAATAATCTATAACTCTTTTTGTAATGTAATGTAATGTGATCCCAGTTCTCTCAGTAAATATTATCTGATTTTAATTGTTTATTCTATCAATAGCAAACAATTCTATTTTAGATATATGATTTTTGCCAAAACAATATATTTTTCAATGATTGTAGGTCTATAGTAAGGTCCACGTTATAATGGCAGTGTTTGTTTGTCTATCAAGAAGGCGAATCCCGCTGTCTCTTTCACGCTTTGATCTGTTGCCAGATAGTCTTTTAACAATGTATGATTAATAATTAATTAACAAAATATTTCATCTTAATTATGAAAATTCATTATGAAAGTATTGAAAATTTTAATTTATTGATAATAAAATAAAATTATTCTAAACTAATGTGACCAGTTGTTATTACATCAATAACGTGTATCAGCTACCGTCTATAGAAGGCATTGAGAAGACAGAGGTTAAGCAACGTTGCTCTCCTATTTCTCTTATTTCACTGCCATTATAACGTGAACCTCACCATAGAAGAGGTAGGGGTGTAGCCATATGTGTCCGTCATGGGACTACTGCTTCGGATTTTTCCTTGACTGGTGTATGCGAGATTGAGGCTTCTGCTCTGGTTTTTGATGTTCACTTTTTTGTTTGCTATAGGCCATTTGGGAGTGACATTGGGTGTTTCTTGGGTCAACTAAATCGTCTTCTGATATTGACATTGCCGAGATTTATAGGCATCTTCGTCGTGAGGGGTTTTGATGTTGATTTCTTGGGTGATTCTACCTCTAAGCAGGAGCTAAATTCCATGTTAAACTCTTGTGGTCTACATGTTCTGGTTGAGGAGCTCACTATCATAACTCCGCATTTATTTACTTCCTTGGATAAAGAGCCCATAACTGCTGTCTATATTGAGTCAGTGTTAGTGAGAGTAATTGGTTTCTTCTTGTCAGACCACCTGGCGCAGGATTTCATTCTACAGCTCAATGAGGTACAAACAAATCTAAAAATGTTGTCTTTGAAAGATCATTCTTGCCAAGAAATAGAGGCAAGTTTAGGCATCTGTATTCATGCTTAGAGAGGTGGTGGATGTTATTGCGGACCCCCTTGCTACAGTAGTTAATGACTGCCTGAGATCTGCAATTTTTCCTGACTTCCTGAAAACCTCTAGAACCGTTCCTGTGTATAAGAATGGTGACCACCAGAGCCTAAACAGCTTCAGACCAATATCTGTGACTCCGATCTTTGGGAAGGTGGTTGAAGCGGTCATAAAACCCCAACTTGAAGATTTTTTGAGATAAACAACCTTTTCTCAAGTATGCAGTTTGGGTTTCGTAGGGGGAGGTCGACTGTTGATGCAGTGAATCGAGTGGCTGAGAAAATTGGATCAGTGTTTGAGGATGGTGAGTCCCTGGCACTTACATTGTGTGATTTGAGCAGAGCGTTTGATTGTGTGGACCATCACATACTAATCAAGAAACTTCGCTATTATGGGGTTATGGACTCTGCTCTTGACATCTTGGAGTCATACCTGACTGGGAGGACGCAGGTGGTGTCATTGGGTGGAGCTGTTTTCATGTCCACTCCCTGTCAGGTTTGGGGTGCCTCAGGGTTCAATTCTGGGGCCAATCCCGTTCATCGTGATGATCAATGACCTGGATGACAATGGTGCAACTCTCCTGTTTGCTGATGATACATCATTGCTGTCGTCTGGCATTGACCTTCAGCAGGTGTTGGAGAGGTCAGCGGAGCATCTGCGGTCTTCAACCTCATGGTTCCTGGTAAACCGTTTCCAGCTAAATGTGAGCAAGACACAAAACATCGTCTGCAGTTTGTCGCGTAATCTGCCTCATGATCAGGAGCCTGTGAAGCTGCTGGGCATTATGGTGGATTCAAAGCTCAGCTGGGCCAGCCACATCCAGCAGGTGACCAAGAGACTGTCCCGAATTTGTTTCCTTTTGCTCAAGCTGAGGGGACATGTGACGGAGGCATATCTGGTCATGGTGTATCATGCACTTTTCCACTGCCATATCTCCACTCATGTGTGGTCACTCAGCCAAGGTTGTGGACATACTGAAGCTGCAAAAACGGACCGCCAGGATCATCACTGGAAGCGAACATCTTGCTCATTGCAAGCCCATTTTTGCTAGGCTGGGTATTCTAACTGTAATCAGCCACTTCCTCCTTCTCTGCCTCATGTACGTGAAGAAGAATCAACAAAATTTGTTGACTCGGACTGATGTGCATCACCACAACACCAGGCATCGAGAGCTGTTTGACGTCCCCAGGGTGCGCCTTCAGAGATCGTGGGTATGCTATAGGAGTTCAGCGCTATGCTACTTCAACAGGCTGCCTGCAGGGATGAAGCAGTTGGACCTCAGCGTGTTCGAGAGAGTTGTGACCGGTTTTCAGAGAACCAGGGCCTATTACGATGTCCACGAATATGTGAATGATGACCTGTCTCAAATATTATCAGGATAAAGTGCCATTATGTTAAAGAGCAAGGCCTCATATGATATAATTTTTTTTTTAATCTGAACTTGATCACTGCCATCTTGATCATTTTAGTGTTTTTTGTTAAGCTATATTTTTTTATTCATGACATGACGCCATCGATCCTACAATTCTTCTCCATAGTTGTGACTGGGATCTAGTTTATCTTGATGGCATTTCATTTGATGAGAGGATTGGTAGCTTCATGCACAATTATAGTTTGGCTTTCAATCGAGCAGTCCCACTGGTCATGATGAAGCTAAAGAATGGAGTCACAAAATCGTCTTAAAATGAGTAAGGTGAAGTCAATTTTCAAGAAGGGATCTAGAAGTGAATGGCTAACTATACAGATCAATCGCCAATCAGTTTCCAAGGCCTAGGAAAGGGTGATATATACATGATGCTCTTCATGATCACTTGAAGAAAAATAACTTGTCCAGGAGTCAATTTGGATTTCAGCAAAATAAGTCGACTGTGGAGAATTTTGTAGGTGAGATCTATACTTCACTTGATCGGGAATGCAAAGTATTAGGTTTCTTTGTAAACATGAAAAAAGCATTTGATAGTCTTGATCATAGGATTCTGCTTAGCAAATTGTCTTATCTTGGAGTCAGGAGTAATCTTTTGAGTATTGTCGGGTCTAAGGGTAGGAGTCAGGTTGTGGAGGTGAGTGGCTCTGAGGGAAAGGCGTTGAACAAGAATTCCCTGTTTGATGTCAAAAGGATTACCTCAGGGTTCAATCCTGAGCCCTTTACTGTTTCTGGTATATGGCTATGATCTGCCTGGTAATGTGCCTTCAGCTAGGACTGTGCTCTTTGCAGATGATGCTAATTTTCTAATTTCTGCAAAAAACTTCAATGAGTTGCAAACTGTGGGAAGTGCTGTCCTGGAAGAGGCAGAGATTACAATTTGGTGCTCTGCAAATAGGTTGGAGCCCAATGTAAACAAAACAGCATTAATCAAGTTTTTAATTCTATGTGCCAGTTAAATTTTTATCGTGATTATTTCCACGAGAACCAATCAGGAAAGCATTCTTATCAAAAAGGACTTCTCTGATTGATTCTTGTGAAATTAATCACGGGTAAAATTTAACCGATTTTTGTGCAACCGGGCCAAAGAATTGTAAATGCTGGGCCTCTGTAGTTTCTGATTGAAGGAATTGAGCTGCTGTCTCCCTGTGATACCAACTTTCTGGGGGTTTCTGTGGATCAGGGTTCTCTTGGTGGACTCCTTGCTAAAGCGCTTGAGTTCAGCAGCCTATGCCATGTCAAGGCTTTCAAAAATGTTAGTTCCCCAAGCAGTGATCACTGCATATCATGGCTATTATGAGCCTCTTCTTGCATATGGGATTCTGCTTTGGGCTGACTCAGCACACTCTTCAGCTGTTTTTCGATCCCAAAAGAAGATTGTGAGGCTCATGAAACAGCGGAGCCAGCCCAAAACAGAATCCCATATGCAAGAAGAGGCTCATAATAGCCATGATATGCCATTTGATAGTCTTCGCTTACAAAGTGAAAGATGATTGGACGACTGGTGCAAGCATTCATCATTATGGTACTCGGTCTAGAGATGTAATCAGAGTGGAACAGTACTGTACAAATTTGTATGAATTGAATCCCAATGATATAGGTAAAAAAGTGTACAACACCCTGCCATTAAGTTTGATGCGGTGAAAATAGTGACAAGACGAGCGCAAGAGTGAGGACTCCTTCTATGCCAGCGATCGCCTTTACTTGCCTTTGCTCCGATTTTTGTTAAATATATCACTTGATGAGGCACTAGTCAAGTGGATAGAAAGATTTGCCAAGTTTTCCAGTTTGGCAAGCGACATGGCGAGAGCACTTATCATTGGTTGCAGCTTACAAGATCTTTCCCTTATTTGATGATAGTTTGTAACTTGAGTTTATTATTAAATTAATATTATTTTTTAGCGTTATTTTGTGTGCTATGGTGTATTTTTTAACATTATGTATTGATGTCTTAAAGCCCGGTCTTTCTTTGTGGCTGGGCCCTTGTGAATTCTACTCATTCATATCATTAATGACCGCTTGTATGAATTCTAGATTGATGTGAAAATGGCATCCACGGCGGACGAAGAAGCAAGACGTCTGGATGAAAAAATAGCTGAGATAAGACGTAAAAATGAGTTGATTCTAAGACGAAGAAAAGTAAGTTCTTCGTCCATGATTCAAAGATTATTGTTTTGAGCCATTCACTATTACAATGCACAATCACAATATATATATTGACTTTTTCAAATGTTCTAAAGCTGGAAATGAAAATGAGGCATCAATTTGGTCTATAGTCTATATAGTGAAATTCACGTCCAGGATCACAGAGTTGCTCATGTAGAAACTGGCGAAGAAATTTAATTATTGAAAAGTATTTTTTAACAATTATTCGAAACCAACTATATAGATTCTTGCTAACCTGGCCGGCTGAAGGCATTGTGACTAGGGACTAGTGATTTACTATACATAGTGAGGTTCACGTTATAATGGCAGTGGAAAGATATAGAAGAAAAGCGTTGCCGATTTTCTGACTTGCCACTGTCTTCCATAAAAGATAGGTGATTTCGGTATATTTGATGTTGCGTAATATTACTGTTCCTTCTTGTTATAAATGATCAATTATATTTTATTTGTTAATAAAATATATTTTGCAATAATTTAATGAAAAAACATTGTTAAAAACGATGCGGAATTATAAAAGTACAGCGCCATCTACGAATGATAGACAAGGATAGCAACACCAATGTTTATCAAATGCTGCCATTATAAAATGGACCTTGTTTTTCCCTCAAGAGAAGAAGTAGCTCTCTAGTCCCTAGTTACTGCTGTTAAGACAACAACTTGAAAGATTGAGACGAAATAATTTATTATTTTTCAGGAAATCGAAGACGATAAAAAACTAGCTGAACAACAAAATGCTGTAGTTCAGTTGAAACCTTCCACGGAAGATTGGCCCCGTGAACGCACACCCGCCATGAAGCCCAGCAAAAGAGACATGGCGGCCGCCAATTATTCTTATCAGGTGACGTATTCTACTAGTGATTTCAGCACAGTCAAATCGTACACTAAGAAACTTAAACCTGCAAAAAATGGGCAGTCATGTTCAAGTTACTGATGGGGATGGGATTCGAACTGTAGATTTTTGATGGGATACTGTAGATTTTTTTTCAATTGCAGATCGTACCAAGAATTTGGTTTCAAGATTAAATTTGATTCATTCCTTCTCTAGTATATGTTGCTCGTTGAATAAGTACTGTTAATACTTTCAATAATTTTTTAAAATGATTTAGATAATTTGTCGGTCCCGGCTGAAGTATAACAGTCGTAAGACCCATTGACGGCTTGAATTCAGACAAGGTGAGACCGTCCCGCAAGGGACTCCCCTTAACAAAAAGCCATACAAATTTACTCATATCTTGAAGTGTATACCGTAACTCGAATCAAGAACAGTTGCTACAATATTAGAGAAGTTGTTTTTCTAGATCTAACATTTCAATTCAGCCCACTAAAATAATGCAGTCTATAAAGTGTTTTCGGATGTACAAGTTGAATTGAGTCCCGGCTTAAGTATAACAGTAATGAAACTCATTAATCCATATATTATTCCGGTTCAGTCTAGGTGGAACCTCCCTTGAAGGACTCCACCAATAGAAAACCTTATATTTTTTATACAGTCAATGATGATTTTAAATTCCATACATTTCAATACTATTGTTGATTGGCTTCAGGATACTCCACCCTCTCGCGACAGTGTACGTAGAGATAGACCTGGTACTACCTCAGGCTCTAGAGGAAGTGAACTTATGGAAAAGGTTAGTGCTATTAATCTAAGATATACTAAATCATTTTCAATATTGTCTATTATACGGAAATCCATTTGTGATCTAATGTCAAAATAATGCTCTATCAGCAACTCTCTCCAAAATTGCCATTCAGCAGGTGCTGGAAAGTGTGACCAACACAGGTTGCATTGTTCACAAATCTTTGCATATGCCGATTATGTTGTACTCAGTGCCAGAAACAAAAGAGAGCTAAAATGTATGTTCGAGGAGCTCCTGACTGCAGGGAAGAAGAGGGGCCTGTATGTAAATGCAGAAGAAACAAACCATAATGATGATAACAAGAAATGCTGGTCGAAGATTTATAAATGACTTCGAAGCTGTGGGATGGTACTTTAAAAGCATACAGCTTTTCTCATACATGGGTGTTGGCTAGAATAGTGTCAATAAAGTGAGTGATGAGATAAAACAGATATTGATAGCTGGAATCGTGCATACTTTGCGAATATTAAATTAATTACCTCTCGGTCACCATCTAGAGCAACCAAGTTCACAATTTAAAAGACACGGATAAGACCAATAATCACAAACGGCTCAGAAACCTGGAATGTAACTGCAGTTGCCTCTAAACTGAGAGTTTTCGAAAGAAAGATTATTAGGCGCATATATGGAGGCATCAATGCCAATGGAGTCTGGAGGAGACGGTCAAATGATGAAATAAATTAAATTCTAAAGGGTGGGGATGTGGTACGATTCATCAAATCACAATGATTACGCTGGGCTGGTCATGTAAAGAGAATGGCAGAACATGTAATGCCAAAAACAATTTATAATGGGCCAGGAAGGAGGGTAGAAGACGGCAGGGGAGGCCACGCAACCGAATGAGAGATGAAGTGGAGGATGATCTCCGGAGGATAGCAGTTGTGGCATGGAGAGATGATGATAATGCCAGAAGATAAAGAAAAAAAGAATTTTAAAAGATATGTTTTGTATCTTCCCATATTGGTAACATGATATAAATTGTAATTCAAATATTATACGACATTGATTTTTCAATCTTTATGAAACTTTCAATATGATTGTCAATCCAATAAATGATATGGTATGATACTGGATCGTTATTGTCCCATTTCCACACAATATAATATTAAAAATTTAATAATTAATTTATAATTGAATTAATAATTAAATTATTTAGATATTTAATAATTGATAAAATATACTATTAAGAAAATGAAACCGCCATTCTATATCATTGGAGTTACAATGTAGCATCACATTCAGTGCTATTGATATTTGTAGGGAGCGGGTCCCCCTCCTGATCCTAGGAGTTTTCTCTCCGATCCAGACCGTGAAAGTAGTTTTGGCAACAGCAGAGACAGACCACAAACAAACAGGCGTGATTTGGGACACGAATTTCGGGGCAAAGGAGCTCCGCAGAGGGTAAGTTTAAATCAATTTCTTCACAATTGCTTGCAAATTGTTATATTTTAATCTCTGTAATAATTAATTATAAAACTATAAGACTGAGAGACGGTTTAATTTACCAGGCCACACATTGTATACTAGAAAGTGTATTTGCTCTTTTTGTATATCATTTTACATGCCTGGGGATCCAATACTGGGCAACCAGTATTTATAACCACTATTTTATAACTCGACCAATTGATTTTTCGTGCAATGACTTGTTGAATTCAAAAATTTTGATTTTGACCTTTTAATTAATATTATATTCCCTAAAACCACGAAATTTCATCTATGAGAATTTTTCTCCAAATCAAAACCGTTTACAAAGGCTTACAATGTATTGTAAGTTGATTCAAATATGGAAATTTAATGACTGAATCTAATAGAATTTTACACAGCCTGATCAAGAATGGAAATTATCATTTTATTCATCTAGATATTAATAATTTTCAATTACTTAAAATCACGACATAGCAGTCTGATTTTTATGATTAAAAGCTATTAGCTTCTACTCACGTTTGTGAAGCGCTTTCGGACGCTGGGCCCTTTTTCAACACTGGTTGACAGTGTTGACACTTGTGAATTTACAGTGAGTTAGCAGTGTGGGTATTAGGAGTGGCGGGATTTTTTGAATGATTGGCGGCGGGGGTGGCGGAAATGTTTGAATTTGCAGGTTATTGGAGTAGGACTTGATCTACGACTCAATATTAAGGGCCGGTTTCCGAGCTCGGCATTTAGCTAAGTTATAGACTTTAACTGGCTTTAAACTCTGGAGTCAGGAAATTGGTTTTCCGAGTCAGAGCGTTAACGTAGTCGAGGACTTGAATAGACTCTGGAGTTTAGAGATCACGTTAGACCCTGGAGTTTACAATTTCGCTTTCTGAGTGAAGGGCTTATAAGTCCAGGACTTGAGTTAGATTCTCACCTCTTTTCGAGTCGGGGATTTATCGTTAAGTCCAGAACTTAAAACAGCGTAATTTCAAATCCTCGACTGGGGTAGGGTTTCAATTCAAGTTCTAGACTTAACTGAGCAAACAAAATTCAGTTATGGTTTTGGAGTAGATGAAAAGCCAAATAGATGTCATGGAATACCTATTTTTTTTTGGATTAGTCCATCTAAATTCATAATATTTATAGTTTGCAAGTTTATTTTGCAATAAAATTGTATCAGAATTATGTGTAAAAACTCTTATTTTACGAATGTGACATAACCTGAAATTGTTCAAGAAAAATAATACAAGGATTGCCTTGGAATTTATATTCCAATCTGAATGTTATTAATAAATGTCATATTCAACAAATTATAATAATAATAAATCATTATTACATTTTTTCAAACCAAATGCGTTTTCAAACTTGATAGCCTAATGAAATTTATATTCCAAAATCACTGGTTAGGATCAATGATCAATAATAGCATAACGTAAAATGAAATGTTTATTCATTCATCTTCGAAAAGTTTGGGTTTTGCTTTGAATAGGCCTACAATAAAATCGAAACATATTTTCACAATAGTTATTTGTATATCTAGAGTGAAAAGTACTTTTTTTTTCTCCCTGAGGGAAAAGTTTGAAGCCCGAGGCGAAGCCGAGGGCAACAATTTTCCTGAGGGAGAAAAAACATTTTTCACTCGTGATATACACAACATTTTTCCTCCACCTACATTTTTATAAAAACTGCAAATATTATTATGTTTAACTATACAAAGTATAGTTATTTATTGTTTAAACAGAAACAGCTGGCTTGTAATCACAGTTCTCCGCCAAGGTCTATAAATACAGGTCATGACACTCATGTTCCTTATGGAGTGGCCATTATGTGGAGCCTTTATGGCGGTACATTTGAAATATTCCAATCTGCTCATAACAAGATCATTATGCTTTTTAAAAACAATATTCTGGTTCAGAAAATATGTAAATTCAGGTTTTCGATTTTTTAAAATGAAATTTCAATAATAAATTGTTCAATAGTTATTTTTTTTTTTTATTAAAATTTTTTCTTATTCTTGTAAGTTGTTATGATTCATAAGGCATTGGGACAAAAGGCAAACCTCAAAAAGAGTATGAAGTTCCCTATCAAAAAAATCAACAATTCAGTTCCTAGTTGGAATCTAAATATTATTATTCTGTGGGAAGAATTTATTTTACAATTCAAAGCCAAGCAATATTCCTTGAACAATATAACAAAATAACACATCATGTTGTTCAATCTATAATGATAACAGCTGATAAATTTGAAAATTGGTGAACTAGAACCCCATAAAATGGCGATTTTGCAATGCATCACGGGATTGTGTCATGACCTGTATTATTTACAAACCACTCCTTGTCTCAGACAGCACCGTATCGCGCATGCGTTAGCAACGGGTTTTTCCCGTTCCATTCAGTCAGATCTTTGAATGTAACGTTCTTCGTGATGATGGTTACCGAGCACTGTAACTGGAGCCAATCGTCATTCTATTTGATGAAGATATTATTATCCAATGATGATTTATCATTAAATTCAATATAATAATCAATTTATTATTATTTTATTTAATAAAAGAAAGAATACTTTTGAAAAATATAATTAATAAAATATAACAGTTGTTATTTAACTGATGTTAAAAAACACTATAACTAAGTCAGCATATTGTCATTTCAAAACAAAAACCGAACCCTCAACCTCCCCTTTTACATTTAAAACATCAATAAACATAACTATTTGAAAAAACTCTATTCCCTTCAAGCATATTGCAATTTCAAAGCAAAATCCTAACCTATCTATCCACCTTTGAAATATCAAAAAGCATTATTCTACCTGGACCCTAGCCCTTTCTAGCATATTGCAATTTAAAAGCAAAAACCTAACCTAACCTTATGGAACATTATTAAATATAATCCAGAAAAAACCTAACCACTAACCCCTAACCCCTTCACATTTAATAATTTAGATTTCAAAGCAAAATCCTAACCCCCTAACCTATCCTTTCACATTTGAAACATCAAAAAACATAACTCTAACTGCACCCTAGCCCCTTCTAGCATATTGCAATTTCAAAGCAAAAACCTAACCTATCCTAATAACACATTATTAAATATAACCTAGATAAAACCTAACCTCTAACCCTTTCACATTTAATACTTTAGATTTATTCGTCATCTTTAGAACAAAACATAAACATGTGGTTCATTTCATGAACATGTTCACAAACATGTGATTCAAAGCAAAATCCTAACCGCCTAACCTATCCTTTTACCTTTGAAACAGAGAAAAAACCTATAATACTCCTATAAAACTCCTTGTAATTCTGTGCTTTGAAACATCAAAAAACATAACTCCACCTAGACCCTAGCCCCTTCTAGCATATTGCAATTTTAAAGCAAAAACCTAACCTATCCTAATAAAACATTATTAAATGTAGCCCAAATAAAAACCAACCCCTAACTCTTTTACATTTGTTGAACGAGACAAGGATAGCAACACTATTGCAAATCGTACACTACCATTATAACGTGAACCTCACTATAGATACTAAAAGAATACTTTTGAATAACTGTGAGTGTTGCTGTCCGTTACTCTGTTTCTGAGACAAAGAGAAGCTCCTGTATTATTTATAGACCTTGTTCTCCGCCGATAGTGCTATGCGCTATCTGTCGGCAAAATTTGCAACAACAATGGTCGTTACAACTACAGCTATGATGAAGTTCCCGTTTCAAATTTGATTAGTTAATGAGGAATATTCGTTGGCTGGTATTTTTAATAACATGGAATAAAAAAAATTTATACATTTTTTAGTAAACTGTAGTAATATGAAGTTTGTAATAATTTTAGCATAAAAAAATAAATTTCATATATTGATCAAATGTCTGGTTGAGGTATTGAATTTAGTTGGTTTAATGACTACTCTATATGCTTCCTCATCTGAGCTTAGACCTTCTAACCTATTTCAAATGTACGTTTTTAAAATAGAGATGCTTCCCATGTTATTTAAATGGAGTCACTTTTACGCTCTAGGGAGTTTTTCTGTTTTTTCCTACCAAGAGCGAAAAAGTGACACTTTAGTATTATGTTCCTGGGAGTAAAGTAAGCACTTTAGACAGGAGGTATAGGAAAAATAATTTCACATAGTTTGGAGAGCATGCTCATTTGAATTATCCCGCTGCAATCAGCTGTTTCCGTTTTGCTATATGCCAACAATACAACAGCAAAATATTGTGAATTTCCCTCATGTTTACTACATTAAAGTTCTGGACTCAAATAAGTCGAGAACTCAATAGACCCCGGAGTTCAGAAGATAAAATCATGACTCAGAAAGTCGATTTAGACCCGAGCGCTTATTTGAGTCGTGGACTGTGTAAGTCCAGAACTAATAGATGCCGAGCTCGGAAACCGGCCCTTAGTCATTTCTAATATTTCTCTTATGAATAATTCTTCATATAATACCACACCAGTTAGTCACTATAACTATCTATCACTTTTTCGAAACTATGATTATTTAGAAACCGAAATTTATTCTCAATTTTTTATTGTTGCTTCCAATCAATTCTAGTTCTGTTGGATGCCTAAATTTCAAACTATTTTTTTGAAGGAAAACTATGATGAACGGGGAAGAGGAGGTGGACGAAGAGGTGGAGGAGGAGAGAGAGAACGAGGAGGAGGAGGAGGAGGAGAGAGAGAACGAGGAGGAGGAGGAGGAGGAAACAGGGAGAGGAGAAACAGAATAGACGAAAATTGGCGCGAGGAACGGCATCAAATAGATGAAGCGAGAGTACAGCGACAGAAAGGTCCCGATGGAGGCTGGAGGAGGGAGTGGGACAACGAAAAAATGACTTTCGAGTAAGTAGGCTAAATAATGGAAAACTAATTGCGCCTACATTCTTATGTATCTTTTCCTCCGGTTGATCACATTTTAAATGAGGTTACATTTCGTCCCACAATCTTCCAATACTACTACTTTGTGTCATTAACTATAAATTTAGCACCTGATTGCTATCCTTGTCTGACATGAGACAAGGTATACAGCTCTATCCTTTACCAAATCTGCACTGTTGCCAAATTGTTTACAGCTGTGTGTGTAATAACCTACCAGAATATTAATCTCATTTATTATGAAAATTCGTCATACAATCATGTCAAGATATATTCTCTTGGTGAGTTGTAATTCAACTATTAGTACCTGGATTACTTGAATCACCGATATCTATAATAGAAGGGGGTGGTAAAAAACGAAAGGTTTGAACCCTACCGTTAGAATAGCCGAACGACTAAGGCGTTACGCTCTTTAGTCTGCTAGCGCTACCTGGTCGTGAGTTCGAATCCCGCCGGTAGGCATGGACATTTGATCATCTCATCATATCACCCTCTCACCATTACCCACGCACAAGCAAAACGCTCATGAGGACATCATCCGCAATAAAAAAAAGATGGCAACCATGCAATCCCAGCATTGAGTATCCAGCATCGATGGGTCCAGGGGAGGCTATGCTCTTCCATAATATTGGTTCAATGTTGGCTAGATTCCGAAATAGGATCAACTGAACCAAACTACACTAATAATTGAACTAATTGAATGAACTAAGAATGATTTTTGGAAGCCAAATCATGTTTGATTTCAGGGATTAAAATTAAACATGATTTGCAATCATTTTCAGCGTCGAAGGCGATGACAATAAGCATCCGGCATTGACACCCACCAAGACAGCTCCACCAAAGACTGGCGGTCTCTCTTCAAGACTCAATCGTTGGAGGGAAACTGACAATAAAGGTACAATACTCTCCATTCAATTATTGGATAGAGCGCAAATTTCACAGAGTGTCCCTCGAAAGGTGTAAAAGCCGAACACCATAGATTGTACATGAAATTTGCAACAAAAAATGTCCAGTAGAATTTTCTTATAATATTCACTAAAAATAGTAAATGGAAAAGAATCAACAGGCACAGCCCACAACTATCCCTATTCCAAATTTCGTCAGATATTGATATTGAACTCTGTAACTAATTCAATTTGATTTTAAACGTACATGAATTGGTTTTCAGGTAATTGGCTATTTGAATAAATAATTACAGAAGCCTCCGCTATAGTTGGAGCAAAATCAATTTTGAAAATCTTGATACTATTGTGAGGTTCACGTTATAATGGTAGTATTTTATCAACATTGGTGTTGCTATCATTGGACAAAACAGACAGCGCTATCCTTTTCTAGGTCTCAACGTTGCCAGATCGTTTTTAACAATGTAGAAATATAAATAAAAATTATTTAATCTCAACTATGAAAATTTTTCATCAAACCATTGAAAAATATTTTTTCTTGGCGAATAAAAAATAATTTATTATTTTCAACTATAATGAACAGTTAGGCCTACATCAGATATACAGGTATCAGCTACCTTCTGTAAAAGGCAATAGGCAAGGCAGAAAATCGGCAATGCTGTTCTTCTATCTTCCTCCACAGCCATTAACGTGTACCTCACTGTAGCCACTTGAAAAATCTATGCATGCACAGATCTGACATTTTTTGTATAGAACACTGTCTTCAATAATGTAAGACAGAGGCCCGGTTGCACAAAAACCTGTTAAATTATAGCCGTGATTAATGTCACAACAACCAAAAGCCTTCATTTCAAAAGAGTCTCTGATTGGTTCTAGTGGAATTTAATCATGATTGAAATTCAACATGTTTTTGTGCAACCGGGCCTAAAAAAGTCTATTTACCAGTCATCCAGCGCATCAGAATGACTTGGGAATATAATATTAGAGTCAAAATATGTATATAACCACAGTCATATATAAGAAAATATTGTGATTCGTTTTGATATTTGTTTCTATCACTGGTGTTCCTTGTAAGTATCTATGACATGACATTTTTCAAACTTTACTTATGTACTCGATAGTTATTATGCTGTGTGGTTATGCATACAAGTGTGGTGGATCGTCTCATTTGATTTATAAATTTGTATCTTCCTTGCACTTTGTCTATTTGGTTTTTGCAGGACTGGGGCTCATTTTATATCCTATTGTCCATGTCATGATTACACTCAAAATACCGTGAGCTATTCGGCCATATTTGTTTTGTTATTTCATTGAATTTTATTTGATTTTAATATAAATTTACTAAACATCTTTCGCAGAAACTGAGAGTGAGCAAAACACATTGAAAAGAGAAAGTGCAAAGAAAAGCGCATTTATTCCAGTGTCGACTCCCAAATCACCTTCCGAAAGAGTGAGAAATCCAAGCTTGGATAAAAGCAATGTGACTGAAAAGTTTGAGCAATTGAGTCCGTTTGCGTGTCTAGAGAGGAAGATACTGAATGAATCGGAAAACTTCCGAATAACCATCAACAACTCACGACCAGGTAGGTTTTTATCAGGAATTAGTATCTTGCAGAAAATATTTTCTTGTATCATCAGGAAATTTGCCATAAACGTCTCGTTAACATGTATAATCTTCTCTATTATATCTCTTGGTATATCTAAATTGAATGCTTCCTTATATCATCAGAAAATTAAATTTGATTATGTGTATTTGTGAATAAAAGAATAAATAAATTGGGCATACACTTGTAACGAAACATTCATCACTCGTAACGTGTCATCTTTGCAAAATTGAATGTTTGGCTATTAGTCCAGGCAATGAATGCTCAAAAAAAGGTATAGAGGGAAATGTTTGGAAGACAATTTTTGACTCCACAGTTCTGTTTAGGGTGGTAAGGAGATAGACATATCAAGTCCCCTCTGCTAAGGGGGTGGGGGTGGTTTAAAGGTATCATTTTTGGTTTTTCGTATAAATCTCAAAAACTTGTACCCTTAGGCTGGTTACAGAGCTCGACCGACCGTCAGTGCGTACGTCAGTCGCGCTTGTCTTTATTGATATTCCATGTATCTGTACAGAGCAGGACTGACGGCACGCATGCGCACGGTCAGGACCATGCGTTTTACACTGCGTACGAAGACCATCGGTCGAGCTCGAGCGCATCCGTTCCATCGGTCGACTGACGCGCTATTGAAGCTTTCAGAGCTGTACTGATCAGTAGCCCGATCGCAATAATAACCAATGTGCTGACACCTCTGCTCGACAATCAGCTGATATTGAATTGAATAGCATAATGAATGAATTCAATTAATAGTGAAATTTCAATTCAGAGTTTTTCTATAAATTTCTTCAATCATTTCTAAATTTTTAATTGGAAAAATCATATATTATTATCTACATTCATTTGATCCGTAGTTTAAAGTGACTGCAAGTATTCCTGACTGCAATAATGTGAATATAGTACTGAATTCCCCTTGAAATGCTCTTTGGGCGACCATCAGGTGAACTTGATATCTTCGTCTTTTAATCTTTCGTTTACGAAGATAATAAGCTGCAATTGAACAATCTGTAAATGCGTCCATTTTGTGGGTTAGATAAACTGATGTATAGATGCGTATGGAAAGGATGGTGCATACGCACTGACGGTCGGTCGAGCTCTGAATGGATAAAACTGATTTATGGATGTGTATGGTCAGGATGGTACATACGCACTGACGGTCGGTCGAGCTCTGTAACCGGCCTAAGGACTTGACTGTTATGTAACAAATTAAAGCTTACGTAATTTTCTACAATATTCATTTTTAAACTTTTTCTATATCCTCTTGTTTTCGAGATATCCGGTCTTGAAGGTGTGACAATTTTGGAAAAAAAAGTTTGCCACCAATTTTTTTTTCTATTTTTGCTCTTATAACTTTTTGAAAATCGATGGGGAATATCCATGTTAATTATGAGCTTATAGAGCATTAAATTCTCTTCAATTTGATGTATAATTTCACACTTTAACGAATTCCCCTACACCTTTTGCAGCAGCTTTAGTGTTGAGTGTGAATCTCCATTTTTGCAACGATAGACCAATTGACAAAGGAATTTAGAGGGAATGTTTTAAACAAAATTTTTGACTTTGTAGCTATCTTGGACAACAATGAGTTCAACCGACATAACTAACTATTCAAAAATGATACTTCATAAATTCTCTATACTTTCTGTTCAGTAAAATTTTGTGATATTCCCAACACTTCCCGAGGTATTCTCTCTTGAAGCTATGTATTTGTTAAAATAACAGGTTTTTATCCAATGTTTTGCTCTTTCAGGGCTTATAACTGTACAAGAATGCATCATAAAAACTGATGCTTATCGTAGGTTTGTAGAGCATTGAATTCTATTTGAAATGATGTTTGATTTTAGTATTACAAGTTTTCCTTCCATTGTTATAGCATTTTCAATGTAGGGAGTGAAATTGCTGCAACAAGTGTCAACTCAGCGGTTCCACACCTTCAAAAGAGGGGATAAAGATGCGCACTTTCGCTATGTTCACCTCTCAACTAGTCCAAATCAACCTGCATAGTCAAATATTGCGTCATAGACACCCCCTTCAAATGCCATTGTCAACGATCAATATTGTTGCAGCAATGCAAATTTCACCCCCTACATTGAAGCTGCTATAACAATCAAAAGAAAACTTGGAATAGTGAAATCATACATCATTTCAAAGAGAATTCAATGCTCTACAAACCTACGATAAGCATCAGTTTTTATGATGCATTGTTGTACAGTTATAAGCCCTGAAAGAGCAAAACATTGGATAAAAACCTGTTATTTTAACAATTACACACCTTCAAGAGCGAATATCTCGGGAACTGTTGGGAATATCACAAAATTCTACTGAACAAAAAGTGTAGAGAATTTAAGAAGCTTCATTTTTGAATTGTTAGTTATGTCGGTTGAATGCATTGTTCTCAAGTTATGATCGTGAAAGCAAAACGCTGAAAAATGCAGCTTTTAAACCATCCTCATCCCCTTAGCACATGAGTTAGGAATGAGGACTTTTGATATATTATCCTCCTAACTAGTCTCAACAAAGCTGTAAAGTCAAAAATTTTGTTTAAAACATTCCCTCCAAATGCCTTTGTCAATTGGTCTATCGTTGCAAAAATAGAGATTTCACACTCAATACTAAAGCTGCTTCAAAGGGTGTAGGGGAATTCGTTAAAGTGTGAAATTATACATCAAATTGAAGAAAATTCAATGCTCTATAAGCTCATAATCAACATGGATTTTCCCCATTGATTTTCAAAAAGTTATAAGAGCAAAAATAGAAAAAAAATTGGTGGCAAACGTGTTTTTTCAAAAATGTCACACCTTCAAGAGCGGATATCTCGAAATTAGAGGAGATATAAAAGATTTAAAATGAATATTGTAGGAAATTATGTAAGCTTTAATTTGTTATATGACAGTCAAGTCCTTGAGTTACATAGTTTTTGAGTTTTATGCGAAAAAACAAAAATGTTATCTTTAAACCACCCCCACCCCCTTAGCACAGGGGGTAGTGGTGGGGACTTTTGGTATGTTTACCTCCTTACTACCCTAAACAGAACTGCGGGGTCAAAAATTGTCTTTCCAACTTTTCCCTCTATAACCTTTCATTGATTGGACTACATTCTTCAAAAAATTGATACAATTCAAACCTCTCATAGAAAGCGGTTTTGTCAACACCTTAAGTGCAATTTTTTACAACATCGGTAAATTGTTCTATAAATTGAAAATTTTGAATATTTGTTTTGTGCTATATTGAAGATTTATTCAATTGAATGTCCTCCTAAAAGCACATCTATTAAAATTGACCGCGATGATTCGCGATGTAAGATATTTCTTATTTTAAAGTCACGAAGAAACCTGGCTCTCGAAAACTATAAGGTAGGATTTGAATTAGACTCAAGTTCTCATTTGCACAACACACAGTCAAGCGAGTTAGATTTCAATTGAACTATTGTCAAATGCAACTTGATGTGTAACTTATGTATTTACAGTTGGGACAGAAGAGAAGCCTGGCAGAAGTACAAAATTGCGACAACCAAATAAATGGTCAGGGATACTGCGGACTAGTCAGAGCAGTGCATCCGACGAAGATGTTGCATCTCCCTCAGGTGCAAAGTTCACCCAGTACGAGAACATCACGTTCACCATTCGAAACGAGCCGGTCAACATCAGACGCTCCGACCTGGAGAAGATGAGTGAGGAGGACTTTGTGAAGCTCAGTCTGCTGGCCAAACCACCACTTCCGCCTTTCCGGCCTCCGCTGCAAACGCCCACTCAGCAAATCAAGAATGCAGAGCAGGACGATGATTCCTGGGAGGATGTCACCACCAGCGGCACCGAGAGTTTGTACGAGAGTGGCCCTGAGTCACCGGCAACTCCGCTTAAGGTTATAACCAATCAGCCACAAACCAGCCGTCCTGAAGATTTTATTCGCCTCGTACCACCCCCTAATCAATCAAACACAGGCCAATTTATAATATATGGATCCACTAACTCCTCCCCTCGCCAACCTATCATCTTTGAACAGCCTAACAACCCCTCCTTTTATGTGATCCCTAACCAAGCTAATTCAATTCCCGTAATCTCATCTATCTACCCCACCACCACCGACAACCCTATCCTCCCTACAGCAACTAACTCCTACTTCTACACCACCACAATCCCTCCTCCTCCTCTTCCTCCTCCCCCTGTTTCGTCTATCATCTTGGAACCCGCACCTCAAGCAACCCCAGAACAGATAATCAACAACTCCATTTTGTTTCTGCCTCCCCCCACCGTGGCACCAGATACCAGCACCACGTCTCAACCCTTAGCTGGCATTCACCACCAGCAACCAAATGAATATCGACAACCAAACCAATCGGTCGATGTCGACAACTTCATTATGCTAGTCAAGCCGGATACAAGCTTCCAGCAAACTGAAATAAGCGAGTGCACAAAATGATCACCGTCCAAAACAATAATCTTAGTGCAATTTATGTTAATTATCAGGTGGAAGAGCGTAACTGGCTGAGAAATCGCTTCAATTTTGGAACATAGTGGGTTAATATTAGTGTTAATTAACATATTATGCATTATTCAGTTATACAAAACAAGAATTGCGATAAATACGTTTCAAGAATTCATTGTAATAAGTGAGAATTTTGTGGCAGAAAATATTAGTTATACTATTTTTTACCAGTAATTTTTTTTTCAGTTAAGCTACAAAAAATCTTAAGGATTTAATTTATGTCTCCATTCTCTTGTATGTTCTATGTAGATCATTTTTATTTTAAGTTCGCCTATTTTGATTTGAATAATTCTTAAAACCGTTTAATATGAATGAAGATGACAATAAAAATGTTTTATTAATTATACCCATCCATAACCAGTCAAGTATTGTAACAGCGAAATTGACCAATTAATAAAATCCAGTTGCTGAATACTTGGTCTGTGACAGAATCGTCAAAAAATTCTCTTAACAAAAGTTGATAACTCGTGTTTTGACAGAAAATTCCTTGTTATTAACAAGATCTGGTTATCAATATAATTGACTTTCATATGATTTTATTTAACGAGACTATCCATATGATATAACAGCCGGAATAAAAAGCAAAAGATTGTCTTCAAAATACTTTAAATTGAAACAGGTGTGATCATTAACATAATGATATTCATCTGATCTAATGTAAACAATTATAGTGCGTTTACACCAGAGTCACAGCCTACTATAGATAGAGTAAGCCATGCCAGAGTTGATAACAATGGTTTTTAACATTATGTTGATAACATTTTCGTTTGGCTGCTAGTTTTGTTATCAACAAAAGTTAATAACTTTGTCACGTGCTTCGTCTGCAGCTGTAGTTATTAGGGAACAGCTGTAGATGTAGGGTAGGGATGCTTGGCGAGGGGGTTGCGGGGAAGATAGAAACCTGTTATTAATAAAAGTTAATGCGATAAAAGAGACTTTTGTTATTAACATATTAACACAATTTCCTTTGATTCCTTTTATCGACTCTCGATGGATAACATGAATCTTGTTAATAACAGAGAATTTTCTGTTGAAAACACGAGTTATCAACTTTTGTTACGAGAAATTTTTATCGATTCAGTCGAGTTGATGAATTTTGTTAATAAGCTAACTCGTGTTATTAACTCCGGTGTAAACGCAGCTCAACATAATGTTGATGACTTTTGTAATTAACAACAGTTAATAACAAAAATGTTAAAAACTAGTGTTATTAACTCCGGTGTAAACGCAGCTTACGACAAGCACGCTTTTGTCGCCTAGTAATCATTATTATTATTTGTTACGTGAAGTCACGAATCTGAGCACAGCTCAAGTGCGATGTAACATGTCATGAACATTTTTTTCCAAGCATTTGTATTAACTCAAAGTGTAAAGGCACTGCAACATTCCTCCGTAGTATAGGGTTACGCTTTTACAAGTACATTAGTAATTGAAGACAAGAATAGTCTATGACTTCCACATAACCTTATTCTTTCAGGCAGACAGTGAAGAGCTTGAGTCCCGAATAATATAGTCCTTTTTCCAAAAGTTTTAGTCTGTGAGCTGGGTACTGATATACAGCTAAACTCTTCCCTCTTCTATGCCATATCCATGGCAAACTAAATTTATTTCAAATCTCTCCGAATTTTTTTAAGACAAAATTTACAGTCTCAAGGAATCAGCTGTGATTTTTGGAGTGAGTTTAGTTTTTTGGTTTTTAAATTTCTAAATAATTCAATGTTTTCAAGTTTTGAAAACATTACAGTTTGGTGCAATATTTTTATTCTTTTCGGTTTTTAATCTAATTATATTCTAAATTTTGGATTGATATTTCTGGACTCGTAATTTGATTTGAAGTAAAGCAACATAACCTACCTTTTAGACATTGGCTTACTACTATCAAAATTTGGAAAAAGAACAGTTTTGGGCTAGGCCTGTTGGTCCTTTTCTAATCATGTATTTGATACGTGCATTGGTTAATGTGAATGAAGTGCTGGGACCGTGAGAAACCTGTATTTTTTGAAGATTGGCCTACATGAATTGGATGGCCGAAAGCCCTCCAAAACACGAACAGCTTTGCGGGGAAGATAGAAACCTGTTATTAACAAAAGTTGATGCGATAAAAGAGGCTTTTCTTATTAACATAACTTAATTTCCTTTGATCTTTAACGACTCTCGATGGATAACATAATTCTTGTTAATAACAAGGAATTTTCTGTTGAAAACACGAGTTATTAACTTTTGTTTAGAGAAATTTTTGCCGATTCAGTCAAGTTGATAACTTTTGTTAATAACTAGTGTTATTAACTCCGGTGTAAACGCAACTCAACATAATGTTAATGACTTTTGCAATAAACAAAAATGTTGAAAACTTGTGTTATTAACTCCGGTGTAAACGCAGCTTTAATCAGCTATTAGAATCTTTTGTTCTTATTATTGGTTACTAGGCAATCAAAGCGGTTATTGCCTAAAAAGGTTCTTAGTCATTACCTTTTATGGCATAAAAATTTATACTAAAATATCCAAAATTAATAAAAACCACTCAAACTTGATAATCGATCATTGTTTTAAATGTGATGATTGCATAAAATCATATTTTGTAACCTATAAATTAATCTATTATTAGTTAAAAATATCCAATGTATTATCAATTACTAAATTCAGTTGAATCAACTGTGTAGTTATAGTTATATAATGACGTTTTCTACATACTTGGAAAATAATATATTGAAATGAAGATAAATGCATTTTGTAATCCTACACAACAGTCAATGTTGACTGTTTTAGTTGTAGTTTTATTGGAAAAATATATTTTGGAGTCCCTGCAAGAATGCAAGACTGTTTTTGAAAGGTGAATATAATTTTTATTTCCGTCACCCATGACACCAGGACTTTCTAAATATTTAGGAGGTCCTGATGACACCAAGGGCCTAGACATGATACATTTTTCACTTCACATGAGTCAGCAAGGCAGGAAGCTCTCCGATTGGCTGATTGGGTTGGCGTTTGGGAATCAGTTGATAATCAGCCAATCGTAGAGCTTCCTGCCCTGCCGACTCGTCTGAAAAACGCCTCATATAGCTTGGTTTTTGAAAACTGTAATAATTGGAAAAATTAGGCCATCACTGAAACTGCGCTAGAAAAAACAGGACTATTTCAGCAGACCGATCTTTGAAGAACTTACCAATGCCCCTTGAAACTTTCTGTGACTAATATGATCCATCATCAATTATAATGGATATTGAATAAAAAATACGACTTGACATTGTCACAATGACTTGGAATTTATTCATACATTTTGAAATATTATTGAAAAAATTATTATTGTACATTTTGAAAGGTAAACATATTATTCATCACTCACTGGAAAATAATAATCTCAATGAAAGTTGAAGGTTATTGGAAAAAGGTTTAGACTGCAGAAGGAATTGATTCCATTACATCCCGTCAAGTTCACTGTTACTTGATTCAATCACAACTTTGGTTAATCGAAACTTAATCACACATTCCAGGAATGAATAGTTCAAGTAAATTGTATACAGTAGAATGTTTGCTGGCTGTGATCCACTGGCTGAATAGCCTGAACAATAGTAAAGATAGAGAAAAGATAGCATGGGAGTATATCCCACGGTATAGCCTAGGGCGTTTATGTTCCAAATTTTACTGTTAATTCAAGCCGATAATCCAAATAGTTCTTATAATAGATTGGAATCGGCTTGAGTTGATAAGAAATCGGCATGAAATTTGAAAGTAAACATAAAATACCTATACTATGAGATATCCTCCTATACTATCTTTTCTCTATGCCTAAATCAAACCAAACACACTGAATATTATTAAAATTATATCAATAGAGTTTGAAAGAATTTCAACATTTCAGTAGCACAGATTTTGAGTGCTTGTGCCTCAGTGGCACCGAGACCCGTAAAGGTCCAATTAGGAGAAGTGTAAAGCATTGCACACTTTGAATAAACAAAAGTTGATGAAGGCAGCGATGGCATATCTTCCCACACCAGTTCAATTTCTGTGCCCTCAAGTAATGTTAATACATACGCGTAAGGATCTTCAATTTCGTTTATATTTATACTTTTAATATTCTCGAAATTAGGGTGGAGCAGAAAAGAGTTGCAATCTGTACCGACAGTGTGATAGTCACTTATTCTCAGTCCTAAATTCTCTACCATTGGTTTGGTTTTTTGCATTGCTGCATATTTGTTTTTGACTTGCTCAATTTCCTCTTTTAAATCCTTATTAGCAGCTGTTGTTTCTGTCTGAGTATTGGGAGGTTTACCATCAACATCTTCCTCAAGAGCGGTAAAGTCGAGGCTGCAGTACTGCTGCAACTTGTCGATCATTTGCTTTGAAGACTTGTGTTTGGCCTGCTTCTTGGTTCGTGCCTGAGCCACCTCTTTCAGATGGAGAACACTGCATTGTATGGTGAAGGTCTTGCTATGTGGAGGTCCCTCCTCACCGATTAGTTCATAAACCGGTTCGCTGATTCGATTCGATGTGCATAGTGCAGTCAGAGTCCCGACAACATTCTCTTTCAATACGTCCTGGTAAGGTGACGCAACAGGAATGTTGGCCTCATCCACCACCGTTTGCTCCTGCAATTCCTCTGTGAACAGGCCGTTGTTTTTGAGTTGGTTTAGTGCGTTCTGGGCTGCATCGTGCTTCGCTTCCTTCTTCGATTTGCCGGTGCCGTGTGATACGATATCCCCGCATTCCAGGCGGTATTTGAAGACAGGATTGTGACTACCTACACCATTCACCACCAGGTTGTAGTAAGGTGTTATACCTTTCACCACAAACAACTCGTGCAGTGTTGATACTGGTGTTTTGCTTGACATTCTGAATAGAAGCAAATATACGAGGAAACATGTTAAGGAAAAGAACCATTAAATCATCCTTTTACAAGCAAGAACAAGCTCAAATTGTTTTCTCCATTCTCAAATATTTGGTAGAGGATTCAAAGGTGAAGAAATTGTTTTTTTTAATTAGAGATAAGAGTGGACATTTTTGCAGCAGATATCACATGACCTCAAAAATGAGGGAAAATGACGATTCCCCAGTCTCTAACTGCGGAGAGGACTGAACAAGTAACAAGTAAGTAAGTCACAGACGAATACTGTGCGCCTGTGAGGTTCAATAGTGTCTATGTTAGTAACATGTATTCAATACTACCAAGTTATAGGGTTGATCTCGAGCACAATTAGCTCCTCCAAACTATATTTATACAGAGTGGGTGAAAAGTCCAAGAACGGCTTAATATCTCATACACAAAGGTAATTTGACGGTGTGTGATTGGGGATCCTACTCAATTGAAATACTTCTTGTCTATGACTTTGAAAATCTGGTCCGCTATCTTGGATCTGCCATTTTGAATGCAACTTAATTTTTTTAGATAGGAAGGTGATCATGCGATTTATGATTTTGTTACGTAATTTCAAGAGAAAATGAATGGTGAAAACCGCATATCAATATCTCAAACCGTTTCGAAGATATTAATATTATTAATCAATACTGTTCAAAGCAGAAAAAAGAGAAAACCTATGAGAACGGCTTAGTATCTCATAAAAAATGTGATTCCAAGGTGGGTGTGATTGGGGATCCTACTCAAATTGAAAATATTAATATGCAAGTGTCATACATGGTGGGTGTGCATCCTACTAAAATTTGAAATACTACAACTCTACTATGACTTAAAAAATCTGGTCCGCTATTTTGAATGCAACTTTTTTTAAATAGGGAGGTGGTCATGCTAATGATGTTATACATGATTTTAATATGTAATTTCAAGAGAAAATAAATGACGAAAACCGCACATCGATATATGAAACCGTTTAGATGTTCAGATTATTAATCAATACCACTTAGACAATTATAGAGTTGGTGTTAAATCGATTGTTAAAATCGTAACACCGACTCAGAAATTGATCCAGTAGCCTACAACCTGAAAACTCTGTAACAAGACCTGAGCTAGCCAGGTCTATTGACATTATTTGATTTACTTTCAACTGCGTATAACAAAGCATTGTTGGTAGTAGTCCCAACTCAAGTAAATGTAAGTAGGTAATTGAATATTCTCAACAAAAGCAGTGAATAAAACATAATATTCCCAAATGACTTTGATGAATCGCTAATCAATTACCTATTCATGTTTGTACGGTATTGAAGATAGAATGAGTAACTGGCATAAAACTGTGGTCTCTCATAGACAAAATGTTACACCATTTTGCATCATATTTCCAGAAATAGAATCTTGTTAACTTAGATGATAGCATGCTTTCTAATAATAATGTTATACTTATAAAAGTAATTCTGAAAGGATACATAAAATAAATTTCATGAGTTAATCAAGATGATTAGCTAATATAACCCTATAGAAGGGTTAGTGTTTACTTATTTTGAAGAAGAGATGATATACATCAGATGTTATCTATGCAATATACCTAAAACTCACTCCACTGAATTAAAAATAATATTGTTTCCTAACACTATTGAAACAATAATACCGGTATAATGTACATGTACAACAGAGCAACTGATAAACTGATCAAAACATTGAGGTTAGGGTCACGGATAAGGAAGTTCCGATACTTTGCTTTCGATAACCGGTGGTATCAGTATCGGAAGATTCGATACTTTATGGCTCGATTACACGGGGCGAGTTTACTCGCTACTTGCCGGTGTACCGAAATATTCATAGTGCTCTAAAATGTGCTGTATTTATTAATTGTAGAAAACGTGTCACTTGACTGCACAATTTTTTCCCTTTTCAAAAAGGAATTTCCCTGTTTCATAGACGAATAGTTTCTGGAAAACTATCAGCTTTTGTTTTGTAAAATCTGACAAAGCATTTATTGTAACGGTTCCACTTGTTACTCGTTCCGCTACTACGTAGACATCATGTCGTCATTTTCCGTCTGCGCTGTCCGGTTACACAGTCACGGTTCTACGGCACTGCTATAACCAAGTTGGTTTCCTATATTATTCGTTGTGTTATTTGTCGTTTCAATTTTAATATTTGTACTATTCGATTTTTTGGAATTTATTTTGTCTTTAGGCATCTTACTTTCTAGATATTTGTTACTTTTTCACCAAACGTTTGTAAACGTTTTACTTACGTTTCTAACACATCCGGCATGTCCCTTTTTTCAACTGAGCATTAGCTGTTTCCTTGTCTTTCAATGGAGTCTAGTCGGTGGGTGCACATCTCGCTCCCGGTCTAAACTTTTCATCCAAATTCATCTGATCTACGGAACGTTTTTAAAAGTGAATTATTCTTCCAAATTAATTCGTTTATTCTACTCTTCAATTGTGATTCAATTATTCATCGATTTCTTCACTTATTTACGCTGATAGACTTTGTCAAGATTGCAACCTCGTGTAGGCGTTTATCCAAATTCATCTAGTCTACGGAACGTTTTTAAAAAGTGAATTATTCTTCCAAATTAATTCGTTTATTCTATTCTTCAATTGTGATTCAATTATTCATCGATTTCTTCACATATTTACGCTGATAAACTTTGTCAAGTTCACAACCTCGTGTGGGCGTCAATTGCTATTCTTCTAACAATTGGCTTCACCTCGTGTAACTCCAACTTTCAAGTTCATCATCTCTACCGTTTGGAAATCAATCTAAAAATTCCACAACTTGAAAGTCAGATTATTCGTTTGGAATTCTACATGCTACTGCCAGTGGCGGCTTGTGCAAATACTAATGGGGGGTTCACATTTAACATGAGCAACAAGATCTAGATCTTTAATAATTTGTTAAACCCCATGTTTCAAGTGAATTTTGTTCGTTTCACGTAGTAGAATGTAATTTTTTATTCCTAGAAGAGTACTAGGCCTATCATATTATTACGTAGGTAACAAAATATTCTAATGGGTTGTATTATATTAAGTACCTATATAATAATTTGGATTTTCGTTTAATAATAATAAGTATTTAGATATACTTAGGATTCTCAACCTAGAAGATGTACTCCCATACTCCCATTGAATAATTCATGTACAAATCATAAATTATACAGAAAACAGCAATAATTTTTCCTCGATGTAAGATAATTTCCAATCAAAGAAATAAGGATTAACATGCTTTTAGAGACTTTGTTAACACTCACCCTCCTTCTAGTTTGCATTTACAGAGCATTTTTTGAAAATAAAATCCATCCTCCTCTCCTTCCTTGCTGCGAAAACATCGATCACCATGCTTTTTAATTTTTTGAGTCAAATGAGCTAAATCACACACACCGTTCTTAATCCATGCTGGATCGCCTTTTTCGCGAGCAAACAACAAGCACAGAAAACAATAAAGTTTGTTAGTTTCTTCACAACCACACAGCCAAGATGTCTTTTCATATTGTTGGTCTTTGAAATCTCTCTTGTATGTCCTGGATTTCAATGTAGAAGTCTGATGTATATCAATTGTCGGTGTAGGCCTACCACTTTCCTTAATCGATATATTTTTTCCTCGATTGATAAATTAGAGAACACTATCTCTTTTAAATAGCTAACTGAAACCTTTCTTGAACCCTCCATTCTCACTTTTCAAAACACAAGAAAGAAGAAACAAGAATTAACCTCAAAATCGACAACACATGTAGCGCGAACGCGAAACTGCAAACAGTAAACAAAATAGTAGCCAGTGCCAGCTAGAACAGTTCATAAGTGGAAACGGCTCTAGAAGGCAATGGCGCCAATGCAAAGTCACACTATCACAGCTATGAGCTGCTTGGAAGGCAGCTCACCGTAAAGCTAATGTAAATAGTCTCCCACCCCCCACGGGGAGGGAATTGAACTCGCCCAGCTACCATTTGAAACCATACTAACGCTTGGAGCAGTGATCCTGCTTGCTGTAGCGCGTAATTCAAAAGGTTATTTCAATGCGTGTACCTTGCTTGGTGCGCTCCTTATTGTTTTAATATTACAAGAAATTTGAGTATTACTATTACTTCAATCAATTTTCTATTGATTTGAACTTTAATTTATTGTAGCAATTTCATAGGGGGTTCACGTGCTCTTGTGCTCTCATGGACACGCCGCCACTGGCTACTGCTCACACTTCCACTGGGGGATTTGCCTGCTGTGGTGGACGCTTCCATTCTTGTCATCGCATGGCCAGATCACATCGTCGCTTGCTGATGTCCTGTTCCTTTGGGTATTGCGGATTCCTTGCCTGTCTGCCTGGCTGCATCTCCACTTCAAAATTTTATTCAGGTTACGTAAATCGTTCTATTCAATTTTCATTTACGCATGTATTACATAATTGATCTATTGATGTCTATCTCGACATTCAATTCACTGAGGCCACTGACGCCTATTAATTGTTTTATTGATGTCTATCTTGACATTCAATTCACTGAGGCCACCGACGCCTATTAATTATTCTATTGATGTCTATCTTGACATTCAAATCACTGAAGGCCTATGCCGCCTATATAATTGTACTCAATATTAACAACTATTTCATTGTATTTGACAGCTACCCTTGGCTTTACAAGTGATATTTTAAGGCCACTGACGCCTATTAATGGTTCTATTGATGTCTATCTTGACATTCAATTCATTGAGGCCACTGACACCTATTAATGGTTCTATTGATGTCTGTCTATCTTGACATTCAATTCATTGAGGCCACTGACGCCTATTAATTATTCTATTGATGTCTATCTTGACATTCAAATCACTGAAGGCCTATGCCGCCTATATAATTGTACTCAATATTAACAACTATTTAATTGTATTTGACAGCTACCCTTGGCTTTACAAGTGATATTTTAAGGCCACTGACGCCTATTAATTGTTTTATTGATGTCTATCTTGACATTCAATTCATTGAGGCCACCGACGCCTATTAATTATTCTATTGATGTCTATCTTGACATTCAAATCACTGAAGGCCTATGCCGCCTATATGATTGTACTCAATATTAACAACTATTTCATTGTATTTGACAGCTACCCTTGGCTTTACAAGTGATATTTTAAGGCCACTGACGCCTATTAATGGTTCTATTGATGTCTATCTTGACATTCAATTCATTGAGGCCACTGACACCTATTAATGGTTCTATTGATGTCTGTCTATCTTGACATTCAATTCATTGAGGCCACTGACGCCTATTAATTATTCTATTGATGTCTATCTTGACATTCAAATCACTGAAGGCCTATGCCGCCTATATAATTGTACTCAATATTAACAACTATTTAATTGTATTTGACAGCTACCCTTGGCTTTACAAGTGATATTTTAAGGCCACTGACGCCTATTAATTGTTTTATTGATGTCTATCTTGACATTCAATTCATTGAGGCCACCGACGCCTATTAATTATTCTATTGATGTCTATCTTGACATTCAAATCACTGAAGGCCTATGCCGCCTATATGATTGTACTCAATATTAACAACTATTTCATTGTATTTGACAGCTACCCTTGGCTTTACAAGTGATATTTTAAGACCACTGACGCCTATTAATGGTTCTATTGATGTCTATCTTGACATTCAATTCATTGAGGCCACTGACACCTATTAATGGTTCTATTGATGTCTATCTTGACATTCAATTCATTGAGGCCACTGACGCCTATTAATTATTCTATTGATGTCTATCTTGACATTCAAATCACTGAAGGCCTATGCCGCCTATATAATTGTACTCAATATTAACAACTATTTCATTGTATTTGACAGCTACCCTTGGCTTTACAAGTGATATTTTAAGGCCACTGACGCCTATTAATTGTTTTATTGATGTCTATCTTGACATTCAATTCACTGAGGCCACCGACGCCTATTAATTATTCTATTGATGTCTATCTTGACATTCAAATCACTGAAGGCCTATGCCGCCTATATAATTGTACTCAATATTAACAACTATTTCATTGTATTTGACAGCTACCCTTGGCTTTACAAGTGATATTTTAAGGCCACCGACGCCTATTAATTATTCTATTGATGTCTATCTTGACATTCAATTCACTGAGGCCACCGACGCCTATTAATTGTTCTATTGATGTCTAACTTGACATTTAATTTACTGAAGGCCCATTCCGCCTATATTACTGTATTCTATTTGTTGAGCACTATCTACAGCTCATTGTCGTTTATTATTATTCCTTTTGTAAATTATTGTCATTTATTATTATTCCTTTTGTAAATCGTCATTAAGATTGAATTTTGCAGCAGTAACTTTTTCATTATAGCACTCAATTTATATTCGCAATTCAGGTATCATTAATAATACCTTTTCGATTATTGTCAGGCTTCAATGGTCATTAATGTCATTGACCTAATTTCATTTAAATTTTGTATTTCTCTAACGTTTTTTATCACATGTTGTAATTATCCCAAGATTTTTCGACTCAATCTACTTACAATTGTTTTTGTATGTGGCCATCTGCCTATTATTATTTTATTATTATTAAATATTATCTTGTTGACTCATTTGGTCTTTTATTGGCGTACCGTACTTACCACACTTCAAGCTATCAGTATTTTTATGCACAGAATTCAAAGATTTATTTGTAGGTATTAATACCAGCTATCATTCACAGTCCACTGCCCTAAATTTGGATTCTGTCAGTTTTTCTATTTAGTATGAGATCTGAAACCACAAAGTAGAAGGAATTTCTTCTCTGTGCTGAAACCGAGTTGTGAGCATTTAACATTCTGCATATCATAACAAGCCATAACATTAGAACCACTTTTCATCAAAATTAAACCCATAATTAGCAACCTCCTGTCATTGACACCTACAAGCCCATCTTATTTAAAATAATTTTTTGTCTCAATATCGTCTGTGAGACAATTCATTGTATAAATTGCCTACTGCATATTCCATTTCTCCGTCAGTTGACCAATATCTTATAATAATTATTAAAAAAGTTGTAATATAGGTAAATCGTAAATATGGGGACAATGTGAAAGTACTTCCTCAAAAGAAATTTATAAGTCCGATGTCCCTGGAAACATTGTCACTAGCATTTTCAATGGAAAAAATAATAGATGACATTGCTTAATCTTCACAATATACTGTACTTTCATAATGGCCCTTCATATTAATTTGAAAGTTGTATTTATGAGGGAGGTCTACTGTTCGCGTTCGCAGAACTACTAGTAATATATCATGAAAATTCTCATGCATAATTAATTATATAAATAAACTATAATATTTTAAAAAATGATAAAGTAATTGAACTATTAAACTAATTAAACCAAGTGATGATGCAAATTGATTTTTTAAATTGAGTTTGCAAATTAATCATGCAGATGAGTGCATCAATATCAAATAATATAATTAAACCATAATATAAAAATAATAATAAAGTGATCAAATTAAAACTTACTATTAAAGAAAGATGAAAAAGAAAAGCATTACTCAAAATGTCTTAGTAATATACTAATGAAAAACGACCACAACTGCAACAAACCTAATACTACGTACAAATAAATTCAAGAGAAAAACAATCATCAGACACAAAACTGAAAAGGGAGATTCAAGGCGAAAAAATAACAAATGTTTTGGGAAATTAAAGTTTTTTGATGTGATTTTATCTGAAATCACACTTTCTTATTTATGAATACATTTTCTCTCTCGCAAAATTTCTCGCATTTTTTCGTTTCAACTTGAATTTTTTTAGCTGTGATAGGCCTATTATTGTACAAGAGTGCTGGATGAAAAGACGAGAAATGCCTAACTTGGATTACATTTTGCGTTAAAGCAAATTTAACAGTTTTGTCGCTTGTTTTTCTGGGTTTAGAATCGGTACTATTTGTTGAACTTTTCTGAAAAAGAGAAAACCAATTACATATTTTTTGAAGGCATAGTTTTCTTAAAAATAATTTGCTCAAATTATCTAAGGAAAATTTCACTGTACTACTTTAAAACACAAAAAAATCAATAAATAGTCACAGATATAATAGGCTAGAACACAGTATAATATCATGTTCTATCATCAAGCAGTGCTATATAATATAATTAAAGTAGGTAATTATTCAGCCTGTATATACGTTCCAGTCCTCGGTATATACGGTACATTCATCCTGAAATGTATGAATGAGGGCTATAATATTTTTGATTCTAAAAAAATAATTTTCATCAGATAGAAAGATCATCACGGAACTGGATGAATTATATCATATGGAATACAAATTCAAACGTGAACTAAGTTTGTTAACATTTAAAACAGTTCACATCAGGTACTTGTGGATGAGAATACTGCGTGAGGTCTACTGTTCACAGAACTACTAGTTAAAAAAAGTAGCCCATACAAGTGAAGTGATTTCAATAATAATAATAATTGTATCATTTGTCTCTGTTTATAGTGAGATTGACGTTGGATTTTACTACATTGTCTGGTCTTATTTCCTTCGTAAAGTAGTGTATTATTTCATCAACATATAATACTATTATATTTTCCAATAATTTTGAATCTTTTTCTGCGTGTTTATCATTGAATATTTTGTTTCTTCCATGTCTTGTAGGAAAATTTCAGCTATAGTCAGGTCCACGTTATTATGGCAGTGTTCAGTTAGCAATGATATTGCTGTCCTTGTTCATCAGTCAACAAAGCGGATAGCGCTATCTCTTTCTCGCTTTAAAACAATGGATCGTATTTTTAACAATGTAGAAATATATTAATTAACCAAATATTTCATCTTAATTATGAATAATATAATTTCTCGCTTGATAAAACAAAATTGATTATTTTAAACGAGAATGAACAGTTTATATTACATCAATAAACCGGATCATATTTTAACAATGTAGAAATATATTAATTAACAAAATATTTCATCTTAATTAGGTATGAATAATATAATTACTCGCTTGATAAAACAAAATCGATTATTTTAAATGAGAATGAACAGTTTATATTACATCAATAAACCGGTATCAGCTACCCTACGTTGAGGGCATTGCCAAGACAGAGGATCGGCAACGTTGCTCTCCTATCTTTCTCCACTGCCAATATAACGTGGACGTCACTATAGTATACAGGAAATTGGACTCTTCTGAAGACTGTAGTAGTTTTATGGGGTAATGACTACTCAGAACAAACTATTATTAGCAGGTGTTACTCAGATCGAAAACTTTTACCATGCAAAGTCGTTAACGCTAATGGAAATGTAGCAGAGGGATGAGGGTTCAATAATATAATAGAACGACGGTAGTTCATTGCTGTAATCGATTGCTGATAACTAACCAAAGTAGGCCTACACATCAGATAATGCACTAGCATTCTTACTCTATCTAATTGAGTGGGAAGCATAACATATTGATGCCTTTATTTATGAAGAATGCTGACGACAGTATGAAGTGAATATCTCTATAGGTAGATCTACATTAGCCTACTCTGGAGATAGAGATCAATATTCAAACTTGAACAGCCAGCTATTAAAATAATAATGGACTTTAATGGATGTGCAATCACTATTCATATTTATACGGAATGGATACCGTGTAGCATCAGATTTCCAGTTTTTCTCTTCAATTTATACAACTTGCAATTGATTTTAGTACCATCCACATAATGGGCAAGGTCTTATTTATTTGATTTCATTGAAGAGTATTAGGTTTGGTCGTTGATGTAACTTTTCATTCCATTGCAACTTAGATTGAACGGAAGTTGACAAACACACATAAATGTTCATCATGTGTATGATATATGTTGTGTTCAATCTAATATAATCTATAAGTATTGAGTTATTCACATTTTTAAAATAAATTTGGTCTAATCGCAGCTTTAAGGTCTTTGGTTTCAATATTTTGTTTTTGCAGTCATGGTATTATTATGCGTGCCCATCAGTATCAATATTCTCACATTCGAAAAAAACTAATTTAATAGGTGAATAAAAATAAACAAATGAACTAAATAATGCTGGAGAAATTGTAATATTTTTGATTCTAAAAAAATAATTTTCATCAGATAGAAAGATCATCACGGAAGTGGATGAATTATATCATATGGAATACAAATTCAAACGTGAACTGAGTTTGTTAACATTTAAAACAGTTCACATCAGGTACTTGTGGATGAGAATACTGCGTGAGGTCTACTGTTCACAGAACTACTAGTTATACTAGTAAGAGGCCCTGAAATTGATCAGTTGCGACCTGAAAACTCTTAGCCAGCCAGGTCACTCGATATTATTATTAGTTCTGTGAACAGTAGACCTCACGCAAAATTCTCATCCACAAGTACCTTATGGAAATACAGCAATAGTCTTCTCCACACATCTGTGTAATCACTTGTCAGCTGATTTATGATGAATTATTCTATAGTCTGATTTTTACTCTAATATTGGCGTATGTAGGAGGCTCCTTTCTCCTTTTATTTTATTTATTATCCTTGATTGAAATGCAAAATTTCAAAAAACCTTGTATATACGTTGACGTGTAATTAAAAAAGGAACATACCTGTCAAATTTCATGGAAATCTATCACCGAGTTTCGCCGTAAATGCGCAACATATAAACATTTAAACATTAAGAGAAATGCCAAACCGTCGACTTGAATCTTATACCTCACTTCGCTCGGTCAACTATGGGCTTTGGTGTTTTTAATATTCTGTTATTTTTGATAACAGTAGAAATAAATTCAATCTAAAGTATTAAATACAGTATTATAATATTATAAGATTATTATTATAATAATGAATAATCTATTGATTATTTATAATATTATTGTTATTATTATTATACAGTATATTCTAATTATTAGAAGACTAGGTGCTATTTACTGATGTGAATACATAGAATATTAAAAGATTCCTATTTTGGCTGTTGTAGATTCCATAATTATTGCTTATAATAGCAGATAATCAGGCCTAATACTGTATTTGAATTTATTTAGCATCAACTATGAAGTTTAGACAAAAACGCAAAAAACAGAACGATTGGGGGAAAATTGTGGATTTTTGTGAACGTACAACATTACATGGCGTGAGACATCTGGTGGATTTCAACAGACATTGGACCGAAATGTGAGTACTTTCTAAATGCAGAGTAGGCCTAATTAAGTATGATATCCAATCCTCATCGCCAACTATTGTAATTGAACATAATATGAAAATTGAATAAGCCATGATTGGATAGAAAATACTTTTTTAATGCTTACACTGTGAATGGTAGTATATCGGGGACCGAGCTTCCCTCTGGAGTACAAAAGCATAAAAAATTTATCACGAAAGAAGAAATTATAATTACATTCATACAGAAATGATCTATCTGATCACAGTAAATTGAGATTAATTCCCAGATGAATGCAAAAATTTCCCTCACAAAGGCCCAGTTGCACAAAAGCCGCTTAAATGTAAATCCATGTTAACTTCACGTGAACCAAATCAGAGAAGACCATTTCAAAAAGATGGATCTACTGGAATTAATCAGGATTGAAAATAACCGGCACTAAGTACCTGATTGAATGATTACAAAAGTTCAACAGCTGAGTCATAAGTTTGACACAGTCCACCACACATGAACTTGCTCACTCACTTCCATCACCAACAGACGACCAAATAATTTTTATCAGCTGTTTTTCCAAGGATGAATAATAATTATCCTTTTGATGTCCTTCAGCGAGTTTTCCCAGGGATGAAACCTGGACCTAGTGCAATCGAATCTTTATATTATAAACCCACTATGTTCTGAATTTTGAGAGAATCGTTAGAGCCGTTTTCGAGATTCGGTGAAATACAAACATAGAAACATCTAAACATATAAATAGAAGTTGCTCGTTTATATAGTATAGGATAAGAGTAATACTCAATTTGTATATTGAATGTTGATTCAATGGTATTATGTTGCCAGGTAACCACATCTGTAGGGATATCACATTAAGTATAATAATTATATATTATATTGAGTATGTAATAATAGTATATATTTAGTATTTATAGTATAATATTGAGTATGGCGAACACTTGATAATATGTTAGTAACTCAGTTAGTAGTTTGATAGTTGTTATATTTTAGTAGTTTCAAGCGAGTATAAATATTATTATTATTATTATTCAATTGATGGATTCAACTTCCTGATTAAATGAACTTCTAACATTCAAGTTTATTTATTTATTCATTCATTCATTTATTTATTTATTGAGAATACATTACATGAAAAAAGTACAACTCGAAGAGGTTTACAGCTAAACGCCAAAACAAACCTCATTTACACAAAAAGTATGACACAAATGATTTAGAAATAATATTATTGGGAACTTGCAATTAAAAAGCAAAACAAAACTAGATAAAGAAAACAGAAAATAGTTGCTTGAAGAAAAAAACTGTTTTAGAAATAAGAACTTGATATTAAAAATAGATAAACTTGCTGATTAAGAAAACAGAAAGAAGTTGCTTAAAAGAAGATAAGATAGTTAGATAAAAGTTAATTATAAATAAGAACTACATTTTGAAAATTGAAAAAAACTTAATGAAGAAACGAAAAATTTGATAAAAAAAAAGAACGGGGGAAAAATGAAATGAAGAATATATTGAAGGTCTGCAAAATAATGTGACAGTTAAAATTGAAGAGCTCAATTAAATAAACTCTTTCAAGTTGGTTACCCTGCATTGAGTAGCTGAAAACGTCCGGCGTCCGCTGCCTTGTGAAAATCTTGTATTTTCACACTTCTGTATAAAATTGAGTACCTACCAGTTTATTTCTCAGACTCCAATCATGTATTCTATCTAATTCTTGTTGTAATAACTGTGTCTCGACAGTCATTTATGGCGCGATAAATTTTGACATCATCTGCATATTATATTAGACAGTTGCTATTTTTTACACAAGAAGAAATGTCATTAATTAAGAGTAGAAATAGGAGCGGCCCCAAGCTGCTACTCTGAGGTACTCCTGAATTACTAGAAAATGTACCTGATCTAATGTTGATAAAGAGTACAAAAAACAATCGATCAAGTAGTTTTCTGAATGGAAAAAGGCTACCGATTCAGACCTGAATCCCAAGGCAAACATTTTCTGTGAGTTTCAAGTTCTTTTGAGTTTACATAGATTATGCATTATTTTCCACATATTATATTATTCAGTTTTGGAAATAAGTAATACTTGAGGATGCCATATTACATTCCAGTCTTATAGTTTTTTTATACTACTGTACTATCTTTTTCTGACTCTTAAGACTGTTAATGGAAAAATGATTACAACATTTACTCATTCACACTTGTTGAAGATTAATTCCACTGAAATCCTCTGATGATCAGTGGATAACAGATCACATTGATCAATGAATTTTAAATCACTAAAGGCCCGGTTCCACTAAAGACTGTTAAATTTCAATCATGATTAAATGACATAAGAACCAATCTGAGAAAGATTTATTGAAAAGAATGCTTCTCTGATTGGTTCTTGTGGCATTTAATCACGGCTATAATTCAACAGGCTTCTGTGCAACTGGTCCTAACAGCTAACAAATATTGATTAACGCTGATCAATCTCAATTTTTCATTGCTATAATTTGAACCTGTTGAAATGCGTTTGGTTTCTAGGTTTTTTTAACGATAGGGATGTTTTGTTATCATAATAGGTAGTTGGTATGGCTTTCTTGGGAAATAGTGCAATAGAGAAAATATAGCATATTGATCCTATGGTATGGATCGTTAATGTTCCAATTTTCAAGCCGATTATTTGTTAACTCCGATTACTGTCAACTACTGACTAAGACTGTATTGACTGAGTAAGAGTGTAATAATTGCACAGTATGAGAGACTACGGTACCGTACCAGCGTCACTTAGCTTCACGTAAAATAACTACTTGGATTATCGGCTTGAGCTAACATTGAAATTCACGACATAAACGCCCTATACCATGGGATATCTTCTTATGCTATCTTTTCTCTATGATAGTAGGTAGTAATTTTTTATTACTGTGATCTAAATATACCAAAATCCTTTTGTTCTGTGGACTTTTTGGGCCATAGAGTGTAACATTATACAAATTTAAACCTAGCGAAGATAGATAAGCAACTAAAATGAAGTTATTTTGTTTGTAGACTTTTGTGGACAATAGTAGTGATTCTACTGTGTGTGGGTTCAACGCTGATGATCTACAACAGTTGGAACCGATTCAACACAAACCCGACCGTAATTTCTATCCAAAAGGACTACAGAACATGGAAAACAGCTTTTCCAGCAGCAACCGTTTGTTTCGCCAATAAACTAGATGTGAAACTGGCCGAACGGTTGATTAAAAAGTAAGCAATCATATAATAATCAGAGGAAGTTTACTATCTTTATGTTTTTGAAGGTACGGATTCAAAGATCCAAAGGTTCAAAGAACCCCACACGTCAAACGAAGCTTAGTGTGTGTCCCAAGTATGTTTGTTGGGCAAACCAATTCCTGTGTCCTTTACAAGGTCAAGGAGTTTTTCCCATATACTAACATTCAATTCCTCACCTGGTTGCTTGCAGCCCTTCTTCTAGCCCCTAGTCTTTCACAATCCAGTGAACTTACTACTTACTTAGTGAAGTTTACTACTAGTAGTTCTGTGAATAGTAGACCTTACGCAGTTTTCTCATCCACTCATCCACAATTAAGTATCTGATGTCACCTATTTGAAATGTTAACAAACTCAGTTCACGTTTGAATTCGTATTCCATATGATATGATAATTCATCCAGTTCCGTGAAAAAATGTATTTATTACAATCAAAAATATTATTATTTGTTCAGCATTATTGATCATTTGATTATTTTTAATAACCTAATAATCACCTATTAAATTAGTTTTTTTCAAATTTGAGAATATTGATATTGATGGGCACGCATAATAATACCATGACTGCAAAACAAAATATTGAAACCATACTGTAGATCTAAAGGTGCGTACAGATATACGCACCGCGAACATGAGCAATTCACTTCTAATCAGCTGACTATATCTGTATTTTTACAGAAACGGTAAGATACAGATATAAAAAGCTTGACATCAGCTGATTAAAAGTGAATTGCTCATGTTCGCGGCGCGTAAATCTGTACGCACCTTCAAAGATGCATAATTATGGTTTTTGATTGAAACTATAGACCTTATAGAAATCGACACGGATTCTCCAGAACATCTGTGTAATCCACTTGTCAGCTGATTGATTATGAATAATTCTATAGTCTGATTAATCCTATCTTCAGAGTAGACTAGTAGTTCTGTGAACAGTAGACCTCACGCAGCTTTCTCATCCACAAGTATCTGGTGTCACCTGTTCTAGTTGATTCAGTTGAATCACAATTTACAGTTGAATCATAATTCACTCTTGAAAACTGTTATTAATTGTTTTCTCCAAAATCAAAAATTCACTTATGTTAATAAACTCAGTTCACGTTTGAATCTGTATCCCATACGATGATTTATCCAGTTTCGTGATAATCTTTCCATCTGATAGAAATATTTCTCAACTATTTCAAAATTAATTTTTTTCAATCAAGAATATTATAATTTCTTCGGCATTATTCAGTTCAATTTATTATTTTTTATTTATTTTATTTTCAATCACCTATTAAATTTGTTTTTCAAATGTGAGAATATTGATACTGATGGGCACGCATCATAAAAAATATTGAAACCCTACCTTATAGAACTAGACACGGCCAGACATCTGTGTAATGCATGCAATGAATAATCCACTTGTCAGCTGATTGATTATGAATAATTCTATAGTCTGATTGATCCTATCTTGAAAGATGATATATATAGTGATATCAGAGTATGAAGGAATTCCTTTTCTTTTCATATTATTCTTAAAATGCAAAATTTCAAAAAACCTTGTGTATACATCGACGAGCAGTTGAAAAAGGAATATTCCTGCCAAATCTCATCGAATTCTTTCAACGCGTTTGTCGGTAATCGCATTACATACAGACAGACAAAAGCAAATCGAGTTGAAACATAGACCTCACTACGTTCGGTCAAAAGATGTGAAATTATTTCAAATAATTAAACATCGTAGCTATGATGAAGTCTTATTATTTCTGAAATTCATAAACTTATTTGCAATAATGTAAAAATACTGTGTTGTAAATCCATTCTCTTCCACTATAAATTTGAACAAATTTGAATTAAAAACACTTTTGGATTGTAAGCATAATTTTTATCACGTTTTGACCTGTTATTGGCCATCAGACACTGTGAGTTTGAAGTGTCGAATTGTCTGGCTGAAGATGACCAAAAACAGGTCGAAACGTCATAAAATTGAGTGCTAAAAAGTGAGTGTTTTAAATGAAATTATAAAAATCAATCCAATGTTGATCATTCATTCTGTCATTCTTGAAAGGAATAAATTATTACTGAAAATAGGTTAAGAATATTTAAGAGAAATTTACTGTGTTTATGACGAGTATAAATTTATTATATAGGATACCTTCAAAACGGGAATAAAACAATGTAATTATTGTTAAATTCAAGCCAAAAACATTTAATACCTATTAAAGCTGATGGATTGCTACATAACAGAAATATAGGCTTATCAGTTAACAGTGACCGGCACAGTAGAAATATAATTTCCATGAGTTCTGATTGGACCATTTCCACTCAGCATGGTTATAAGGGAATCAAGTTTAAATCTTGAAAGAATGCGATAATATATTGCACATTAGAGTAGATGTACAATTATTGGAAAATAATCCCAATTTTATTAAATTTGAATTTTAAAAACACTTATGTAGTGAAAATGCAGTTACATTGGTAGTGACGATCAGACTGTCAGATGATGACAGTACAACAGGTCGAAACAATCGTCACTACCAATGTAAGTATATTTTCACTACATAAGTGTTTTTAAAATTTTAGTTTAATTTTAGTAGTAAAAAAGTATGGATATGTAAGAGACCAATTTTATTATTCATGTGTATGTATTTATTTTGGAGGAACTGGCCTGCAGCAACAGAAGAACAGCTGAGATATTCAATGAGTTTCCTTTATACGGTTGCCAATGCTGAATACAAGTCATTTAACCATTTTCTGCTATTCAGAGACGATAAAAGATTGGATAAACTGGATCTTCTCAAATTAGCTACGCAGGTGAGCTATCATTGAAATGTATACGTTTCAATTAAAATTTTTTATGAAGATTATTGGATATTGATGAGGGTGAAAATAAATATTGTTTGAATTGAAATGCTGAGGACGGGGAAAAGATATATTGCTGAATTGGGGAGAGAAAGTCTCACATGTAATGGAACACATTTGAATTTTATAAAAGAGAAAATGGAATTGCAAATCCCAACGATGAAAAAAATGTTAGATATATAATATATGCTGTCTATTCTACTGGGATAGTTTTATTGATACGAAACTGAAGGGCTCAAAATACAGACATTAAGTAACTCAAGTAACCTCAAGTTTATAGCGAGGTCCACGATAAAATGGCAAAATATTTCATTAACATTGGTGTTGCTATCCTTGTCTATCATTCCACAAAACAGATAGATCTGCTCAGATTTTCTAGCTCCGCAACGTTTCCAGATCGTTTTTTCTAATGTATAAATGCCCAGTACAAGAATGCCCAGTTAATATTACATCAGATATAGGTATCAGCTATACTCTATAAAAGGCAGTGGTAAGACAGAGAATCGGCAACACTGTTCTTCTATTTTTCTCCACTGACACTAGAACATGGACCTCCGCTATTGTTACCCAGTTTCTCAAAAGTTACTTAGTTACCACACCTAAAGATGATGCCTTCAACACTGAACACTGAAATTTAAGTTTTGTATCAATAAAACTATTTCCATAGAATACAATAGTATATTTCGCACCTAGGGCCGAAAATGAGACTTTTCCGGCTCGAAATCGGTTTTCAAGTCCGAGGCCGTAGGCCGAGGACTAGAAAAGATTGAGAGCCGGAAAAACATTTTTGCCCATGGTGAGAACGTTATTTTTCGCCACACAGAAAAATAAACAATATAAATATGAGAATAATTGTTTATTAGACACTTCCGAGAGCAAAACAGGAAGGTCATAGCTCTAGTAAATCTGAGGTAATCTGAATATCAGGAAATTGTCCAAGTATTTTTATTTTTTATTCTGATTTGTCTAAATAACCTAAAAGATTATGTTCAATTATGTAAGAGGTTGAGTTTATACTTTTTATTCTCCCAAATAACAATAGGATGATTATTATTATAAATGTTTTGATTCTTGAATAATAAACACAAATAATAAAAAGTTTTTTGATCAGCTGTTTTAGCACACTTGAAATTTGGCCAATCTGAATGTCAACGTCAACAATGCTTGTTGTCGTTGACTTCGGAAGTTTAGGTTAGAAGTTCTATCCTACTATGAAAATCGAATTTGAATAATTTATAATATATATATATTATTTCTGAATTTTATTCATCCAAATAAAATGATAGTATCTTATTGCAGAATACTTATTCAATTCTAGAAGCATCAACTGATTCCGTTTCATAAACCATTTTGTAAACACGCGTTCACATCAAATCAGAATCAGCTGACTTCAAGGTTATTTTTACCGTAAAACTTTTACCGGCCTGGTCAGAAAACAATCATTTTCGGCCTCCATATGACGCACGAAAACCAGCTCATTACATGCAAGTGGGGCGAAAAACATATTTTGCTATCACCGTCATTGGTATATAAGACTGTTATTATAAGACAGATTTATATTAAAGTTTTAGTAATTTTCATCTGGCATAATAAAAATACAATTTTCATTTTATCAAACCACATTTACAATACCAGACACCAAAATAACATTGGCATTGTGCAGCCACGCCTGCTAAATAATTGTACCAGGACTAACAGCCACTATCTATGTCACATTCTGTACAGGAATATCCCAAAACCATCTGAAGCAAATGGAAAATGTTGTCAGCATTAGCACCTTTAAATGCTACCTTAAAAGGTGGCTGTTTGAAATTGGTAGGGACGCCGCATCGCGGCTCATCCAATCCGCCTATATCCATTGAACATCACCCCTGGTTGTGAGTGTTCGTCTGGATATGCAGGACTCTGTATGTCTCTTAAAATTATTCAGTTCATACTACATTTTTTTTTTCTTTTTTCAGTACCATATACTGGGTCCGGCAGTCAAACCTGACGGTTTTTAAGTGGGGATAGGTGGTGGTGGGGGTGACTGGGCGGGTGGGGATGGGCGCCATCTTGTTCACCTTGAGTGGAAGTTCATTAGTTCAGTAACAATGGAGCGTTGGACCGCTGAACATCGTGCGTTTGTAGTCGAGACGTTTTTTAGAAATAATGATTCTGTGATTCTAACGCAAAGGAGTTTCCGTATACGGTTTAACATTCCCCCTCGTGGTGCGATCCCGTCACGAAACACAATTCTTCTGTGGGTTCGGAACTTTCAGAACACTGCGTTTGGAACCACAAGAAGGAGAGGAGGATCACCTCAAACGGTAAGAACTCCTGCTAACGTTGAGGCTGTTCGACATGCTTTTGAACGGAGCCCTCGTCGCTCTGCCATTCGTCACGCCCAAGCTCTTCGGATCTCCAACCGGTCTGTGAGACATATTCTTCATGACGACTTGAGCTTCCACCCTTACAAGATTGCTATTGTTCAAGAGTTACAAGCAGGAGATTTTGGTAGAAGGTTGAATTTTGCTGAAACCATGTTAAGAAAGATTGAGGAAGACCCTGGAATCATTGTTTTGACTTCAGACGAAGCTCATTTCCACCTTAATGGATGTGTTAATAAACAAAATTTCCGTTATTGGGCCCCAAATAACCCACGGGAACTTCATCAGCGGCCTCTTCACTGTGAAAAAGTAACTGTCTGGGCTGCAGTGTGTAGGTCAACAGTTATAGGGCCTTATTTTTTTGAAGAGGGTGGCCATACAGTGACAGTGAACTCAGAGCATTATGTTGCCATGATCCGTGACTTTCTCATTCCTGAGTTACGTCGCCACCGCATACCTCTCAGGAGGGTATGGTTTCAGCAGGACGGAGCTACTGCCCATACCTCGCGGGCCTCCATGGCTCAACTCAGAGGATTTTTCCCAGGCAAGCTGATCTCGCTCAGGGGTGACATTGAATGGCCAGCACGTTCTCCCGACTTGTCCCCTTGTGACTTTTATCTGTGGGGGTATCTCAAGGGAAGAGTGTATGTTGACAAGCCAAGAAATTTGGATCAACTGAAGGAGAATATTCGGCGAGAACTTCGTGAGATCCCGCGGCAAACGTTGGAGAGAGTCATGACGAACTTTTCCAAGAGACTCGTACAGTGTACAGAAAATGGTGGTCAACATTTAAATGACATAATTTTTGCGCCGTAAGCTATTTTTCAATTTTTTTTAATACTAAATGTAATTTCCAATTCTCCTCTTTACAATAAAAAAAATATATAAATATATCTCAACAGCTTTTTAATTATCCAATATCAAAAACCGTCAGGTTTGACTGCCGGACCCAGTATATATATAAATTATGTACATAAATAAATATATATATTTTTTAACTACAGAAATTTGGGTTCAACAACATTAAGTGCTCTCCGATCCTCTAAAGATGCTTTTTTATTTTTTTATTTACTCTACTTTACTTATTCTATTGTTTTTGTTGTTTTTTTATTGTAAATCTTCAACTGTCAGGTTGTTATAATGCAGTTCACGGTTCTCATTCCCCACACCCAGACTTGTTGTTTTTGTGGGGAATATTCACTATTTATCTAATGTTTCTGCTGCTGTATTACTTTTTTTGTGAATAAAGATCATTTGAATTGTTTCTATTTTATCGTGGAACAATTCTACGACATCTCTGAACTCTGATAACAATGCTCAATACGTAAGAAAAGGATAATCGTCCATTCCAGAAATGAAATGCGACCAATAAATTGTGTTGTGTAAATTTGCAGGTTTCCATCAATATGACCTATGATGCTAGAGTATTTGACATGAAATTCAAAGATTTGGGCTTTCTAAGAACCCTGACAGAAATGGGAATATGTTATACATTTGGAGGTGTATTATCGCAGAGCTACACCCAGCAGTAAGTAATCAAATACAATTTTAAACATGTTTCTTCTGATTGGACTTCTCATTTGCATTTATGATTTAAAATGAAAAGTGTTGAAAGGTGACATACTATTAACTTATTCACAATCTGAAGCTTCCTTTTTACTTGACTGAAGTTTAGGAATAGAGAATTGATAAAATATTTCTGACTAGCAGGTAACCCGTGCTTCGCAAGGGCCTTTCTTAAAACTTGTAATGAAATCTAGAAGAATTTAAAATAGACCTATGTACAGTGAGTCAGTCATTCTATCAGGGCTCGAATAATTTTGAAATTTTAATTAAATAAAAATGGAAGAATATAATTTCTTTATGTAAATAACAACACCTTCATTGAAAGACATAATTAACTGCATGCGTTTTCATATTGCCGATAAAGCATTGATGAAACTGTAGACGTTTATTTAGCATTTGTCTCAAAAATTGTTGTAGCTGAAAAATTAATAATCCATGCCACGTGTAGGCCTAAACATTGCGTCATTGAAAACTATGTTTTTCAGGTAGAAAGCAATATAGAAACATATTTTTTTTAATTTCGACCATATGATTTGGTGATTTTTTAATGAAATCGAATGTACCATTAATGAAATTTAAACATCAATTCTGAAAAATCTAGAAGGAAAATTAAAATTTTGGCTTCCAGGTGTACGAGATACTTTAAAAAATATTTTTAAAATCTATTTGCAAAATTTGGAGATCTGAATCATTCCCGTTTTTTCGGTATGCAATCCATAAGTTGACATGTTTTGATGCGAACAAACACAACCCTACTCTCTCTTATTATATAGATACGAATATCAACTTGATTTTTATTTGAATTGCAGGACCACCAATACACAAGCTGCTAACAAAAATGTCAAACCTCCATACTGCTCCTTTCAAAATCCACTATGCTATGCTAGTATTGAGGATCTACCAGTGAATTTGTCGGTAAGTTCAATTAACTCTATCAAAGTTATATTTGAAATTGAATGAAATAAATGATTGTGTATGTATCATGTAGGCTATTTCACTTACCACACCCACTCAGCCTATGATATGCCAATATTAGTTATCTAATTAATGAATTGGCCAAAACAATTATCCAGAGCATTTTCACGTATATAATAGTTATTATTTGTATATCTAGAGTGGAAAGTGTTGTTTTTTCTCCCTGAGGGAGAATAATTTTGAAAGTTAGAAGCTCGAGGCGAAGCCGAGGGCAACAATTTTCCTGAGGGAGAAAAAACATTTTTCACTCGTGATATACACAACATTTTACCTCCACCTACATTTTTATAAAAACTGCAAATAAAATAATTTTCAAAAACGTACATGACCAAACAATGTGTTACAACATAATCTAAAAAGTAAACAGAAACAGCTGGCTTCTAATCACAGTTCTCCGCCGACAGCGCTATCTGTCGGCAAAAGTTGTAACAACAATGGCCGCCACAACTATAGCCAATAAAGACCTTAAAGATGCATAGACTCACATGCAGCGCTAGAGTCGTACTTGGAATTGAAATCGGCAATTGAGGGGGCAACCTATAAGATTATTACATACCAATGCCTCTGTAATCTATAGTATTACAAATATATAGATATAATATCTCGTGCTAAAATACCCCAATGGCGGCCTTCAATTTCAAGTAAGAGCTGTCTTTGGATAGGCATTGTGGGTCTATATCTCTTTAAGGTCTTTGACTACAGCTATGATGAAGTTCCCGTTTCAAATTTGATTAGTTAATAAGGAATATTCGTTGGCTGGTATTTTAAATAGCATGGAATATAAAAAAATATTTATACATTTTTTTAGTATAGTGATATGAAGTTTGTGATAATTTTAGCACACAAACATATATTTCATATGTTGATCAAATCTGGTTGAGGTATTGAATTTAGTTGGCTCAATGACTGACTACTCTATATGCTTCCTCATCTGAACTTAGACCTTCTTACCTATTACAATGTAAGTTTTTAAAATAGAGATGCTTCCCATGTTATTTAAATGGAGTCACTTTTCCTCCCTAGGGAGTTTTTTCTGTTTTTTACTACCGAGAGCAAAAAAGTGACACTTTAGTATTATGTTTCAGGGAGTGAAGTAAGTACTTTAGACAGTAGGTGGAAGAAAATAACTATTGAACTGTCACTTTTTCTCTTTAAGTTAGTTTTTTGTTTTTTTGACTTTTTCATGTATGTTTTGAAAGGAATAAATTGATTGATTGATTGACTTCACGTTGATTTAATTTGCAGTACTACATCCACTCAGCCTACGAAATGCCAGTATCGGGGAGCACGGGCTACAAAGTGCAACACAACATGGAACGCGAGACGACGTTCCGCTTTCTGGAGACGGTTGCCTCGAAAGCGCTGCGCCATTTGTTACCCGAGCAGCGACGTTGCCGGTTCGTCGACGAGCCACTGGCCAAGTGGAGGGGAGTGCTGGGCCTGGCCCACTACAGTCACAACACATGTATCATGGAGTGTCGGAGACGTGTCGCTTACGACTACTGTCAATGTTCGCCACATTTCTTGTTGAAGAATGGTCAGTCAACACAGAGACGTCGTGTCAGCTACACAACAGTATTAATTAATCAATTATACTGTCATCAATGTAAAGTAGATTTGACAAGAAATCATAGAACGTGTATTTTATGAGAGAATTTATTTATTTAACAGATACACAACACATATAAAGCTCATGAGTCTCAAATGTCCACATGTACACTATATTTTTTAAATTTCTTCAAGATGTTGTGTAGTTTTTGCTCAGGAGAACATAAGTAATGCTAGTCCATTTAGCGTTACCCAATGTGCACCATGGAGCGAACTAGCGTTACACATAATGGGAGAATGAAATGTGTACAACGAGAAAATCCCTGGTTCTCAGTTTTCACGTCGTGCAGTACCATAGAGAAACAATAGCGTAAGTAGATATCCCATGGCATAGGGTATTTATGTCGCAACTTACTGTTATCTCAAGCCGATAATCCACGTAGTTCTTTTCATGAAGCTGTGTGACGCTGGTAGTCTCTCATACTGTGCCGTTCATACACTCTCACCCCAACAAAACGCTATTGCTTATCTATGGTACCTACAGATGGGATTGACAATCAATAAGAAGTCTAATAAGCTATTTCTATTCACAACTTTTTGATCTTTTTAATATGGACTATGTTTTTGTTTGACCACGTTATAATGACAATGTTTGATCAACATTGGTGTTGCTATCCTTGTCTATAATTCGACAAAGCAGATAGCTCTATCCTTTTCTAGCTCCGCAACGTTGCCAGTAGAAATATAATTGATTAAGAAAATATATGATACGGAGATAAATAAGATGAAGACAGAAGTAATGGTCTGCTCAAAAGTCTCAGAGAATGTGTCCATTAAATTAAATAATCACGCCCTGAAGCAAGTTAAAATGTTCAAATATCTTGGAAGCATTATATCAGAAGATGGAAAAGATTGACTGGATATAAAGCGCCGAATCAGAGAAGCTAAGCCAGCTTCTTTCCTCAAATAGTCTAACGTTGGAAATAAGAAAGATACTTATAAAGAGTTGCATTTGGAGTATAGCTCTCTATGAGTCTGAAACGTGGACTATTGGTAAGGCTGAGGAAAAGACTAAATGCTTTTGAAATGTGGTGTTGGAGGCGAATGCTAAGAATAAAATGGACTGACAGAGTTACGAATGAGGAGGTATTCCAGAGGGCGGTGGAAAAGAGATCTCTTCTGAATTTTCTCAGGGACAGACGACATTCTTGGATTGGACACGACGCATTCGTCAAGTATTCTGGAAGGTACAGTTGATGGACAAAGGGGTCGTGGCAGACCCCGGCTACAGTGACGAAGGATCTGGCTGCTATGAGCTATGTACAATGGAAGAGAGTACCAATGGACAGATTTAGATGGAAGGATGTCAACCAATCAAACGATTGAGCTGAAAGAAGAAGATATGAAATATATAAGAAAAATATATTTTCTTGACAAATAAAATTATTTTAAACAAGAATGAACAGTTGAGATATACAGGTATCAAAGAAGACAAAGAATCGACAACGCGGTTCTCCTATCGCTCTTTCTCCACTGCCATTATAACGTGCACCTCATTATTGTGGTCAATGTGGCTCAAAAGAGCCCTACGCTCCAATTGATTGAGAAAATATTTAATCTCAATTATGAAAATTTGTCTATTGATTTGACTTTTACAATAATCACACGGATTACACCATCAAAATGATAGGGAGAGAAAAAAATAAGGTAACCTTGTGCTATTTCTCTCCCAAATTTAGATAAGGTTACACATAGTATATTATAATCTCGCGTATAATAATATACTAAAGGAGAGAATTGGCTTATCCACGTACGGGATACGAAGTACAAGTTTGAAGAATCATCACATTTGAACTACTAAACTGATTAACTTGAAATTCTGCATAATGATTATCAATCTATCAAGGATGGTTAAAGGCCTATTTTCATTTTTGTTCATCGAATAATTATAATTTTAATATTGAACACATCAATTCAATTTGGGTTGCAAAGTTTACGTTAGATAAAAGCCCAATCAAATAGTTTCTCTATTGTAAATTATTACAGTTAATACAGGGTGATTCAAAGAAACGGGAAATTTTGAAAGTTGTGTTGGTAGCCGTGGGCGATTGCTACCACTGAATAACAAAGGTCAACAAAACCTTGCCATTTAGTTGCATCATGGATGCACTGCACTACGTCACACACTGCACGAATATCGATGGCAGTTGTACACCAATTGTTCGGGGAACGTGTAACTTCGAGAAATGGTAACATTCCATGGCCTCCCTCCAGCGGGAGTTTACCATTTTAATGAATAATAATTTACATCCTTCTGAAATAGACACAATCTGAAAGTTTTTTATCCGATGATGACGTTACGATTTGGCGATATGGCAGTAGATGTTGGCTTCAGAGGCTAGACTTCCCAGCGTGTCTATTCTATAACTGGTCTAAGGTTACATCAAACCATGGACAATGTGACGAAGAGACTACAGAAATGTTTGCGTAGAAAAAGAACACACCTGCAAGATGTCATCTTCAAAAAAATTAATGTTACGGTATTTATTCTAAAATGACATTATTTTTACTATTAAATGATATAGAAAACTTCATTTAAAGATTTATTGTTCTTGAAATGGTTTAACTTTCAAAATTTCCCGTTTCTCTGAGACACCCTGTAGCTTCAATATCAGCAAGGAGCTGAATTAAATTTAGTTGTGCTTTAAACAGACCCTTGCGAAGTACGGGTTACCTGCTATTCGTCATTGATATTTATTATAATGTCGAATAATTTGTGTACATTTTTTTAGACCAATACTACCAAGTGTGTGGTGTGGAAGGACTGGCTTGCCTGGCGAGATACTTCAAAACCCTGATGACCATCAAGAGTCAAGGTCCGCCTTTCAACTGCGACTGTCTACCCAACTGTGAAGACGTCAAGTTTTTTCTCGACAAAAACACCAAAAGGGAATGGTTGGTGACTAATTCATCATCTTTCACCCAGTTTACCATCTATCTCCATCTACTATAACATTTCAAATACTGAAGAGGTGCAACTGAGTATTATAAAACTTGATTGACATTTTTATTCTAGTCCACAATATCATAGAGAAAATATAGCATAAGAAGATATCCCATGGTATAGGGCGTTTATGTTCCAAATTCAAAATGGCGGCTGATTGAAGTTTTAGTTTTTAAGGAAATGAGGGGTTGTAACTAAAATATTTTGAATGTAAACACCCATTGTGTGGTACATAATTTTCAAGGCCTTCCTGGAACAAGGAAGATGACATCAATCAAAATTTTCTATGATACCTTTATCCAAAATTGTGGCTGATTGAAGTTTTAGTTTTTAAAGAAATAATTGATAAAGTTTAATCAGTCGCCATTTTGAATTTTTATTGATGTCATTTTCTCGTTTTGATAAGGCCTTTAAAATGATGGATTACACAATGGGTGTTTACATTTAAAATATTAGAGTCACCCCCTATGAGGGGTTGAAATTCAGTTGTAGGACGAAAGGTAGAGTATTTGACCAATAACTTATCCTGAAGGTTACAGTATTATATCTACAACAGTCTCCAACTTATTGAAGGGTTCCCGTACATATGACTCACTCTGTATATTATTATAATCATCTTAAATTGATTAATTTATTTTTCAGGACACATCCGGTACCAGATAACATACGATTTAGATGGGCGATTGAGATCTACAGCAAGACTCGCCTTAAACGCGACATCATCTACGGGTTCGAAGACTTATTAGGTAAAACTATTTTCATAGAAAATCTATCCTCTCTACTAAAATCTATCTAGTCTCTACTGCACTTGAAAATGAAAATTAAATAAATTAAATGGAGTATGAACATGACAGCTAGCATGATATTTCTCAATCAAATATGTTGTAACAAATCTTCTCACCAATAATGATTCAGTATTTGTTTGCTTGTTGCAGTCTCATGCGGAGGAACAGCTGCTTTTTTCCTTGGATGCAGTCTCCTCACGTTCATCGAAATATTCTATTTTTTCGTAGCTCACTTGATAAGCTATAGCTGGAGTGAAATCAACAAAATCAAAATATTCATTAGTCGACGTATACGTTGGGATGATTGAGGAAATTTAAAAAAATAATCCAAAATTGAGAGAGAAGTAGTTGGGGTTCACTTGTTTTTTCCCTCCCTATCATTTTAATCATAAGTGCTTGTTTGAATGGATATTGCTACAATTTTTTTTCACACACTTTCGATGTTATCCTGTTATATCCTCAAAAAGTACGGAGGAATGAGTCAATTTCGTTAACAAACGAACTCGATCTGCATAATAGTTCAAAGAATATGTTTTGAAAATTTGAATTTACAGTATTTTATTTACTGAAATTTATAACAAAAGCCATTCTTCTGAAACGCTGAGCGTATTTTTCAAAATAATTAAAGACTGCAACTCAATTAAACGGTGAATGGTGATTGAAGAAGAACGACAAAAAATATTCAAAGAATTACACAATTTCATTGACAACAAATTATAAACGATATTAGCATTACAAAACAATACAAACCTTGTGACATTGAAGTTGGAGTATTTAACGGTCAACAAGTATTGAAAACTGTAATTGGCGTCGCGGTTGGATCACTGTGGGAAAGTTGTCTGTTAACTCAGAAAAGACAATAACGATGATGCTCTTAGGCTTATATGGGCAATGTCCTATTATCTCTTGTGTTATAAAAGCATTATCCAGTCTTATTAACTGCTGCCGAGATGAATGGAGTAGATGCCACTATTTTTGGAAATCAGGCGAAATATATTTTTAATTGAACGTTTTAAATCATACATCAGAAATGATAGAATACCACAGATTTATACAAATCACGTTCACACATACCAAATCTGTCATACACGTATCACAAGTATCTTGATACTGTACACTTTGAGTCCATCTGTTAGGATGTAATTACATCGTAATTAATGTAATTAGAAAGTAATTACATGGCGAATCCGCCCATTTTGGGCGTTTGCGAGGGATTAATATCGTCATCCGCGGCTCCGCTCGATTTTTTTATGTATTGCGAGTCGATTAGGATCTCTTCCTCCATTTCTTGGATTCGCCTGTCCAGATCGGCACAGATTGACATCTGAAAAGAAGAGGATGAAGAATACATTAGCAAGGATAGACAAATAAGGGTAACCGTCCTCTGGAATCGTATTCAACCGATCGGACGAATCTGCCGGCCGTTAATTCGGCCGAATATGGTCGTCCATTGGAACCGTTTACACCAGTCTAGTTGCCCATTATTGAATTAACTACTATCACAGCCACCAAATTTTTTCATGAATAATATTATATTGAGATTTTCAAAACTGAATAAACAAATATCCACTAAATTAGATATTCATTACAATAATCTTACCTTCAACAAATATCCACTAAATTAGTTATTCATTATTAAGCAATCTTTGTTCACAGATTCCTTTCAACATCACGAGAATGATATATTTTGTCTCGCATATCCCACAATGGAACATGCTCTTGAACCAAACTTATCAACTTTTCATTGTCCATAGTTACAACTTTATAAATAGAACAACTTCAAAAACAAAAACAAACAAGACTGTGAAACAATTTTAGGTTAGGAACACTTTATTGTCTCAGCTCGACTAGTTAGTTCGGCCGGATAGAGCCAGAAAATTCCATTCAATTCGGATCGAAAAATTGATTGACCGGAGACGGCCGTATGAACCTGTTGCAATGGACAAGAATCTATTTGTTTCTTTGTTGGGGGATCGTTCGGTCGCGTTCAGTGGTTTTCGGCCGATGCTAGTTCCGACGAAATCGGTTCCATTGGACTGCCCACATTAAGATCAGTGTCCGTGTACTACATACATAAATACATATCCGTGTCCCGTTGCAGCTAGTGCGGGTCAATGGGAACAATGCCTCTCCATCTTCCTCGGTCTTCCCACCTCAACCTGTCGCCATCTCGATCCTCATCCTCCCTTCTCCACTGTGTCTTTCCATCGACCTCTTGGTCTCCTTCCTTCAATCCTCATCTCTTCCATTTTCTTTGGCAGCCGATCCTCTCCCATTCTCTTCTCGTGTCCAAACCTGCGTAGTCTCATGCTTTCTCTCTTTCTCCTGCTTATGCTTTCCATGTTCAGTTCACTTTTTATCTCCCCTTATTCCTAACTGTCTCTACGTGTCTCCCTTTATTGTCCTGAGGAACCTGATTTCTCCTGCATGTATTCTACTCCATTCTCTCTCTGTCATCGTCTATGTCTCAGCACCATAGAGCATAGATACATAATACATCTCATATATCATAATCGTTACCTTTTCTGGTATTTTTCCATCCCGAATTAAATGTTTAACTGTCTGGTAAAAATTATCTCTATTTGCGATCTTCTTGTTAGGAGCTCCAGTTACTTGGGCAGTGAAACTGCAGATGATGGGAAAAATTAAATAATGTCCGTGTACTGTTCAGTGAACTGATATTCTTCCCACTCAACCCAATCGAGCAAGTATAAATAGTCCCATTAGAACTGATGGGAAACATATTCCCACTGAACCGGACAAGGAGTGACCAGACTCTGAATGCATGGAATAGATAGATTAGCGTGATATGATGACGCTTTTTAGCACTAGGGTGTCCAAATCAAGTAAATCAAGACTTATTTTTAAACAAGACAAGTAAACAATTTTGATATGTCATAATTCATTATCTACACAAAAGTTTATTATCGTTTTAAACTACAAAATCATAAAAACTATGAGGATTAAGCATAGAGAAAATATAAAAAAGTGCTAACCTTTCTCTATGGTTCAAGTAAAATACCTTTAATTATTAATGAACAAAAATCCAAATTAAATGCTGTAATTCACCCCAAGACTTCTGCTACTGCAAATATTGACAACAGGGTAAACAGCTAGATGGAAATTCGGTGAGCGCCACTATTAAAAAATTAGTCGTCAGACCGGGAATCAGCGGTATATACAGCTGGATGGGAATTAATGACAAATTGCATTTATTCAAATGCTAATTAATGAATAGTTATTACTCAACGAAAATCCAAATTAAATTCTGTAAATCACCCCGAATACTTGTGCTACTGCACATATTGACAACAGGGTAAACAGCTAGATGGCTTCGTATAAAATGAGCGCTGCTATCCGGAGATTGTCAGTTTGGTGTAAGGGTAAGCATTCCTGACCGGCAATTAGGAGGTACTGGGTTCGATTCCCGGGCTGACAAATAATTTTTGAATAGTGGTGCTTACCGAATTTCCATCTAGCTGTTTACCCTGTTGTCAATATTTGCAGTAGCAGAAGTCTTCGGGGTGAATTAAAGCATTTAATTTGGATTTTCGTTCAATAATAATGATTAATTCATTGGCATTTGAATAATTGCAATATCTCAGTACCTAATTTCCATCTGTAGAAATATAGCTTTGTTTCAAAAGTGATATTACAAAGCAAGCTGTACTTTTCACTACACACGATCAGTCCATCCATATAGATTCAAATAGATTTCTATATTTTGATACCGTATTTTAATGAACTTTATGATTACTTTACCTCATATTCAAGCTTCTGAAGCATATCTGGACTATTGTATTTCTCTGGATCATCGTGGAATATCACCATTCCATCCTTTTGATTTATTGTAGCAAATATCTCGCCGTCTTCAATCTGCAACAAGCATGATTTCATATTGAATTGTCTCAAAATTTTACAATTTCACTCATCTGTCTCGATATCAACTTTACAACTAAACATGAAAAATAATTCATCAGATTTAGTATTTTATAGATTTTTATTTAGGCTTTACTCATCATTTCTTTGCAGACCGGATAAATGCAAATTACACTATAAATAGAATAATATTCATATCAGACAATACAATACTTGAAAAAATTACAATATAAAGTTGAATTTGATAATACAGCTTTTTAATTTATTCAACAAAATTAGAAAAAAAAACCTGAAATACATAGTAAATATATCAAATTTACCACTTTATCAAACAAACAGAAGTAACCAATCTAATTCTATCAAAATTTTTGGAGAGAAATAATTCAGGCTCAGCCTAGTTTTTCCTCCAATGTCATAATAAATTATATATATTATAATTATAGTGTTTATACAATAAATGAAATGAAAAAAATGAAACCAACAGTATTTCCAACAGCAAAACCTAGTGGAGAACTACCGTGGATGGTGGATGGTCTTGATTTCAAGGTAATTAATTAAAAATTTGGAAAGCAAAATTGGAAATTTGGAGTAAAAGATTGGTTTATTGGATGTTGTCATTATAATCAATTTTTCGAACTAATCATAGTAGCCTTATGATAAATTAGAATAAA